>NC_079464.1:9248761-9551791 GCF_026250575.1 Diorhabda carinulata | reverse complement strand
TGTATTGTTATTGATGATGGCACAACAGCCGATTTTGGACGATCTTCATGAAATTTATCCCGCAGCGAAGTAGGAGAACGGTGAATTCGAAATATCAAAGAACTACAGTGGTTCGAGAGGGTGCTTCTTAACCAAAAGTCGAAGCAAGTTGATCGGCACACTGCTGTTGGTTAAATCCACGTCGAAAGTTATAGAAAAGCATCGCAAAGATTATTCGCGATTTAATCCATATTTTAACCAAAATGTTTCAAGTATTGCTAATCAACTCAAATAGAACTCGTATGAGAACACTGTCAAACTATGATGGCAATGTCAGATTTGACATATTCACATCAGCATCACAAAACTTGAGTAGCAACCGTCGTATATGATAATTTGAAATTATAGTGATATTACTATAGTTATTGAAAGGTACAGGTGGATTTTCTTTACCTATCATATTAAAAATCAAGCATAGATATCTGTGGAATTCACACTTTGTATGAGAAAGTTATTCGTATTAATTACTTCCACAATTATCTTCCCGGTTCTAGCTTGCTATTTTTTTGTTGTCGTCTATGTTACCTTCGGCACCTAAGGGTGATTTCCACCATCATAGTGTTTTCACAGATGTGTTCTCATCGCACCGCTTGTAAGATTTGTTACCGATGATCAACGAATTGACGCTCAATATTATTTAATTTACAAAAATAAGAACTGTCATTACTTGCCAATGTTCTCTTAGTAATCCATAGGTTATATGCAGATAAATATTATTATAATTTAGTTATCAACCTTCGAATATATCTATCAGTTTAACTAAAATGAATATCTTACATACATACAAGTTATCTTTTTTTTAATCCAAATACATAAAAAACCATCATCATGGGACTTATAAGACTGAGACATTGCTCTTGTATATTTCCTTGTTTATCGTACAAATAATCAATGAAAAACTATTTTTAAAACAGTAAAATGTTGTAGAATTGATTACTTATACCTGATTGAAGAAATTTAATATTACAAATTAATATCTTTTTGGTTCTAGTATTTTAGAGCTTCCCTCGTAATCATGGTTCAAGAATAATCATTTTTGTCTTAGTTCGAAGTCCATAAACTTCTCCATTGCACGTAGTATACATAATCTATAAAATTTAAGTAGAAAGAAGTCATAATTTTAGTTGTACTAAACCGTCAAAAAAGCTGCGGTGTTATTTACGATATTGGTGTCTTGAATGTTTGTATGTCTCAACATTAAAGCCTAGATATAATCCGCAATGTGGCGTTTTAAATGTCAAGGGGTCGTTCTGGCCAGCGTGAGGTTGTTTCTTAGATATATTTATAGTTTGTACGATTATTAGATTCATATTATAATATGCATTTCTAAACAATGCGAATACTGAACGAGGTTTGTGATATAGCGCAAATTGAGAACATGCGATTTTCCCATAATTTTTTATCAATGGTATACACATTGTTATCCTACTTCCTATTTTCTAAGTTGCTATTGTTGAAAGTATTGAAGAGATTGAGATCACTATGTCGTTTTTTTTATCATTAATATTTGTTAAAAATTAGATCATGATGATCACATGGATGGTTATTAAAAAATGATATCCACTATTGATTCAACATGGTTTTGATATAACCTGTGTTTGAAATGCGAGTTTAAATATCTGTTGAACTAATCTTACACCAGTCGATTTCAGAATAAACCCAATCACTTTCTTTCCTCAATGTAGAAACTGATGATTTCCAGAATTAAGTTGCAGCTTCACCCTCTATATTAGTATACTACTAGTCTTGTAGTCATTAACTGAATTGATGTCACCATTTTTGCGATACCATAAGTAAAAATACCATAAATAAGATATAGATTTACGAGTATAAGCTTTATTGTCATAAGAAAATTTACAATTTTGTGGACAAACTGCCACAATTTTATATTAGATAATATAAAATATCAAGTTGGCTTGATGATGATTATAATACAATATTAATATCTTACTCCATAATAAATATTGCATTATAAAGTCTTTCAAGCAGAAATGTCTTTATCGATCTCCGGAACTTATTAAATGTATTTGCCAATTTTAATTCTGAAGGTAACTGATTGAATAATTTCTTGGAATTGAATATGATGGAGGTTTTTATCAAATCAGAGGTGTCTGCATCTGTTTGTTCCAGTCACGTACTCCCGAATTTTGCATATCATGTACAAACTGATCTTCTCATCTATTTTTTGGTTTACCAGGCAGTCTTTTCTCGTTGGGTCTCCATTCTGTGATTTTCTTGTACCCTGCCGTTTTTCAATTCTTTTAATGTGTCTCTACCATTGTGAACTTTTCGCTGTAATTGTATTTACTATATCCTATTTTCGAATAGCTTATTCATATGTCCTCTATACTCATTATTTCCAACTTCCACTGGTCCATGAATTTTCCTAATTATTCTCCTCTCATACATCCTTAGTTGTTTCTTTGTCTATAATAATTGTTAGTCTCATCGAAGTCTTGTAAACTCTTAATTTGGTTGTTCTGCATTATAATTTTGTAGTTATTATATGTCCCTTATCCCGCATGATTTCTTTGTTTTGCCTTCTTTTCTGTGTCATTTTTGTTGCTTATCATTGTTCCTAAGTACTTGCTAAGATGAATTCACTTATCTTCACTGTTTATTGTTTGTGAACTTCTCTCTTTCTTTCTTCATTTTGTCTTTTTCTGATTTATTTTTAATCTTCTTTTTCTGCCTCTCTTACAATTTTCTCTACTCTTTCGGTCTCTTGCTAATAGGGTTAAATTAGCAGCTATTACTTGTATTGATTTATGGTTGGTGTTGTTAAGAAAATATTAAAATGTTTTCTTCTAGTAGGGTAACTATGAATGGGTCTCTCAGTTGACCTATACTCACATAGAACACGATGAGGGCCGTAGAGATGAAAACATTGAGAAGTATTAAATGAATGTGCCTAATAGATCAAATGAGAAGCAAAACTATAAGTGAAGATGTGATTTACGATATAGTACGATTCACGAGATCGAAACGATGATATTGGAGTGACCTCGTCGTCAGGATGATGGGCTAAATGGACAAATGATGAAAAACTAACTTCAAGAAGACCTCCCGGCCGATCTTCCAAGAGATGGCACGAAAGCTGTACATTTACTTCTCAAGTGGCTGGATAATAGTAGAAACAAAACTAGTCTTGAGAAAATTAAAAGAAGAAGTATAATTGTAACCCTTTTTATGTATTGAGGTATTTATTGAGGAATTAGGTATTTTTTACTATATACTTAGGTAAGAGAGCAAAACCTATTTCATTATATTATGATTATATCAGAATACATTCAAGATGATATAAAATTTGTTGTAGTTAAGGCCGTACGATATTATGTAGTTTCCGATATTGTTTCTGTATAGTTTTCCATATTGACAAAAGCTGTACAGTGTAATACATCTAGTTTTCGATATAAAATACTGTACAAAAATACATTCCCTGTCATATTTCTGTACAGTTTCTGCGTAATAGGTCAAATATCGTGTGAGTGTCGTGTTTATGTTTGGTATTTAGCCTAACTTAAAAACTCATTCCTGTTGAACTGATTTTATTCGATTTTTTGTTATTATGTACTTAAAGGTAATTGCTTCCTGTACTGCGGTAATAGTTGGATATGCAATTATTTCCTAAAATTTGTGCTAAGGCAATTCTCGGAAAAAAACCAAAGCGAAAATGGATTAGGCCTTAGATTTCAAGAAGAATAAGTCGTTCGAGTGAGTTAAATTTGTTAAACAATGAGCTTCCGCAAAAAGATCCAATAGTATATGAAAACAATTCAATAGACGTGAAGTTTCATTGTCATGATAACTGTTGAAAACACGAATTCTTTTTAAATTTGGTGCCTAGTAATTAAATCTCGGGGTGGCTCTGATTTACTGTGCAACAACAGCTTTATATTATTTATTTATTGAATTCTATATTCAAATATATGTTTTCTAGATACGCTGTTTCAATAAGCACTAATTTACAATCAGTTGTGGTGATTCGAATTCTTGTGTATTACATTAAAGAACTTTCACACTAATTATGTTTGCAGTGGCCTTTGTTTATTTATATTTATATATTTATATGGTAAACATTTTTCCCTCGAAATTTGTTTTATGACAATATTCGTGTATTTGCAAAATGTCTACATTATAATATGTTCTATTAGACAGCTTTGGGGTTAAAAATTGTGTGATTACGTAAAGTTTTACTTACATTATGGATTTATGATAATCTCCAGGAGTTTCAGTCACTTTATTCGAAACACTAAATTCAATGACATATTGATAGTATTTTTCTGAAATTTTACCAAAGCGAAGAAGGCGATAATAAGTTATAGCTATTTAAGTAACATTAATTGTTGACTCATCTTCTAATATGTATTACATTCTGTTAAAAAGAATGAGTTATATTGTTAATTAGGGTAAGAGTTCGATGAAAAAATATCAAATAATCGACTGATCGGTTTTGTTTTTGTTTCCAATCAAAAAATAATAATTTCAAATAAATATAAGTCCAATAAATGTCTTTTCGTGCGTAAGTAATGAATATATTTGAAATCTGAGACTACAGCTATATATGAATTTTTCGTATTAATGAAAACCATGTAAGATACTAAATTAACATCAACTATTAAATAATACACCTACACATCTGTGTCGGTCAGTACAAGTGAAATTCAGCACGTAAAATGTGAGATACGCGATTCCACATCATAGTCGCACATCTCTTAGGTGTATACCAAACGGCAATGAATCAAATCAAGTCAAAATTTACTATGTATGAACATGAATTTATTATTACTTAGAAAACATTCGAAGATTATAGATATTGTTTGTCTCTGAATAGTTCTTTGCAGTGCCTCAAGTTGTTTTTGCTCAATTTTGTTTATAACACGTTTCAGTATTGGGAGCAAACCTGTACGTGATCTAAATACTTATTGACACTAGACGATCTATGAACGGATTCTCGATCTGGTAGATCACAAATTCTTGATCCTAAAAAAATCCATTTGATGGCAAAAATGGTAGTAAATCCTACTTTATATGTAACCAAAGTTACATCTATTTGTGAAGTAATTGAAAGTGCTGCTTTCGATCATATAATCCATTAAATCTAGATGAAGATCAATATTGAATATCGGTAAGAATATGGTCATCATTGTCAATTTACTATTGTTGATAAACTCTGTTAATCAAAAAATGTTTTTTGAAACAGAAATAATGATGTTTCGACCTGTTTTGGTCGTTATTAAAATGTACCTTGCATAATTATTTTAATCAATAGATTACCTACAAGTTAAATATCAAAAAAAATCTGGTTTAACCACAATAATGACTATTTATTAGACAACAACATATAAAAAGATGTAAGTTTTATTATCACAAGTATGCCAATTAAAACTGCTTTTATACTGACTCTAAATTTCATTAGATTGATGTATAATAATTTCAAGCTAACGACAGAGGTGAAGGAATAGTTTACGGGAAACATGAATTTTTTTTGACCCACTTTGGATGTCTCTCACCATAAATGCATATCTTCTTATGTATAGAGAATTCACAGGCATCTTATATCCAGAAGGATAGTACTGTCGCTAGATTTCAAACCAACAGTATTCAATTTTTGTTGAGTAATTTATCAATTGAACAGATCAAATATGATTTCGGTTTGATTCAAATAATTATCAGATGACTATTACGATTTTCATCTCATCGTGCACATGAAATCATTTTTTCATGCTCCCGTAATGTCTTTTTTTACATCCCCATTTGTCGCCTCATTTAATTTTATTCCTATTTTCCGACGCTATCAATCAAAGATTTTTTTCAATTATTTCCATCGATCAAATTTGATGATAATGTTGAATCTATTATTTGATGCAACGAAGGAAAAAAGCTACAAAATTTGATCTCATTGCTGTGGTCAGAAAAAATTAACCTAAACACAAAAATGACAATATACAAAGTCATAGTGGAATCTATTTTAACATATGCATTTGAAGCACTCACTAACAGATAGACAGGAGAAAATATAGAGGCTGTGGAAATGGACTACTTAAGAAGAAGAGACCATAATCGGAATGAAGTTACGAAGAACAGGTCGAGTATACACTACTTCAGAGAGAATACAGACCTAGAATGGAGGAATTGAGCAAATTATGGAAGACAGAGCTGTTCAGGACAACGCGTGGATAGATAGGAAAGTTTGGCGTAGGAAATGCGGGATGCGGCAAAGAAAGCTGTAAGTCCCCCGCTATAATATTCAATATTTCTATCAATGTCAAATTGGATACTGAATTTTGAATCTTATCAATTCAAAAATTTTTACAAGAATTAATACAAATCAAAATCATCAAAAGTCTATAGATTATTTTGAATTGAAAAATATGATGTTCCTCAAAATATAAAAAGGTTCGTTCGTTAGATCTATACTGATATGAATTAAAACACCTTGTATATTAAAATACGAACATCATGATCGTTCTGAAACACAGGGAGACAAACTCTGCTTTTTTATGTTTGTTCAGGTAATATTTTCACATCTACCACGTCCAATTAGTAAAGTTAAAAGGCGGCTAAAACAAACGCAGATGAACAATGTAGTATCAATAAAACACTAAACCAGGTGTTATGGGTATACATTTATGGCAAATCTGTCCATAACGGGCGTATGGCCTTTACTATATCAAAGAAATCATTAATTTGTGATCTTAATTCGCCCAAAGGTAAAACTGTTCCGATAGTCCTGAATGTCGTCGTAAAATCTTGAAATTAACGTTTGTTGCAATGTATAGTGTCACGAAGTAATTTTATTTTCTCACCTTTTCAATAGTACCTTAACTTACATTCTTGTTTCTTCTCCTACTAATTTTTCTACTGATATTACAGTGAATACGTCAATAACAAAAAAATAGTTAATTTTTGTGGAATGATTTTTATTTTAATATTAGGAATAAATTAGGTATTTGATCGACATGCAGCGGCAATATCAAACATTAAGACAACTTACTAAATAGGTTATTTATTGTGAGATAACAGAAAGTCTTTTTGGAAACTGATTTTATTTATGCTCAATCCATCCACCTACATCATCACCACCTCCATCAATGCTTTTTTCTTCAACAACACTTCAACGACTACAGCGGGCGTATGGGCCCGAGCACTCATGTACCCAAAGGACCACGGCGGGCGTATATATCCGCCAATGAGGTCAACAAATTTACAATTACATCTGCAGAATGACAGATATAATTATGAAAACTTGGGAAATAACTGGCATTAGAACAGTAAAAGTTTATACTATTCTTATGGAAAGTGATGGGTCTATAAGCCCAGCTTTATCAATTATCCAATCCTACAGCTTCCTTTGTCGCATCCCGTATTTCGTCACACTTTTCTATCTATCCACTCGTTTTCCTGGCTAGCTCTGTCTTCCATAGTCTGTTCAATTCCTTCTTTCCAGGTACTTTCAAAGTCTTCGGCAACTAAAAGTTTATACTATTCTTATGGAAAGTGACGGGTCTATAAGCCCAGCTGTATCAATTATTCAATCCTACAGCTTCCTTTGTCGCATCCCGTATTTCGTCACACTTTTCTATCTATCCACTCGTTTTCCTGGCTAGCTCTGTCTTCCATAGTCTGTTCAATTCCTTCTTTCCAGGTACTTTCAAAGTCTTCGGCAACTAAAAGTTTATACTATTCTTATGGAAAGTGACGGGTCTATAAGCCCAGCTGTATCAATTATTCAATCCTACAGCTTCCTTTGTCGCATCCCGTATTTCGCCACACTTTTCTATCTATCCACTCGTTTTCCTGGCTAGCTCTGTCTTCCATAGTCTGTTCAATTCCTTCTTTCCAGGTACTTTCTAAGTCTTCGGCAACTAAAAGTTTATACTATTCTTATGGAAAGTGACGGGTCTATAAGCCCAGCTGTATCAATTATTCAATCCTACAGCTTCCTTTGTCGCATCCCGTATTTCGTCACACTTTTCTATCTATCCACTCGTTTTCCTGGCTAGCTCTGTCTTCCATAGTCTGTTCAATTCCTTCTTTCCAGGTTCTTCCAGGTACTTTCCAAGTCTTTTTCGTTTCATCTATTCTGCGGTCGATACATCATTGCTCCTTCGGTCCCATATTCTGCTCCATCCTCATCACATGTCCTTACCAAAGCAGTTGCTTAATCTTTATTCTCTTTGTAGTCGTGTATACTCGACCTATTCATCGTCGTATATGATCTGTTCGAATATATGTATCTTCATTTCATATATGCTCTATTCTCAATATCTTACGCGATCTTCTACAGCCTTTTATTATGATTCCATTGTTGGTGAATCTTAGCGCATGGAAATGTTTGGTATGTTTATCACCTGTTACTATTTTATAGAGAATATTATGTTCAAAATTATTAAAGACCGCTTGACATGATGCAAGACAACGTGCAATTAAATGCAAGATGCAATATTTTTTTATCAAAATCATGCGCAGATGAGGTTCAGGTAATTGTTTCGCACCAATATCGGTTAGATGCCAGTTTTATTGCGTGCACATTGCAGTTCTAGGAAGAAATGAGTCTCTGATCTGCTGATATTACGTCTTTCGCCAAGGATTTCTTAATTATATCATGTTTTCCTTTCAAATGATTCTTTATCCGTTCTCAACCAATTTTTGCATTTTTTCTCATCTATCTAGCCAGGGCCTGTCCCACCATCGGCTGGGTGCTCTTTTCTGTCCATCAGACACCATAATCAAGGTAGAAGCAGATATAATTATTGCCAACGATGTACTGGCCACTTTTTTCTTGTTTACTTAGCTTTGTTATTGTCATTTTTGAACTACTAACAAAATATTAAATAAAATGTGAGGTTGGAAAATTGTATACCTAAACTTTAGGAATGGCAACCATGATGCAAAGGCAAGCGACATACAATATTCGTATATAATATATTGGTCTTAAAATTGCATGCAATTTATTGCACGTTGTCTTGCATCATGTCAAGCGGCCTGAAGTATTTCGAATACTTTTAAACATGCAATATTGTCAGCCTTCACATCACTTATTTTGTGACATCTCAAATATACAGAATAGGCCTCGTACTAATATAAAAATAATCCTGAAATTATTGCTCTTTAAGCAACTTTATACATTACATCAAATATAAGTATATAAATATAACTAAAATTGTATGAGAAAATTTTTTAAGTCAGCATTATTTTCACGTCATCTACTAAATCCCGATTTTTTTGCATCAGGTACCGGAGCACTCTGTATATTTGCAATATTTGTCTGTCGCCATAATTTGGTTTAAGTTAGATTCTTAGTAGACAATGTATTCAAAGAAATGCATCAACATCCAGAGTTTCAAATTATTCTACGTATTTTGTTGGATTAATTAGTAAAAATATAAAATTTTTCCAAATTATTTTAGTATTTCATTTATCAAGATACTTTGATATGAAAGAAAGGCGGGAAAGAAAGTAGGTATAGTGTAACTAAAGTCAGTTGCACCTTTTTGTTAATATTTAAATTTGAATACATCAAACTAAATCAATGAATTGCGTATACAAGAGGCAAGAGAGGCAACTGAACAAGCATCTGTTTTGACAACATTTTTTTGTGACAAAATATTTTAAAATTAAAATTTTTAATAAAACTCATGAGGGTATCAATCTATTTGCGGACAATAAGATTGAAAAAGTAAAAAAAATTAAATAATTATCGATAAAAATGTTATCTTTTCAAAAAATATTTGATTTTATTGAATAGTTGTGATTTATAATTTATACAAAAACGAAAAGGAATAAATTGGTTTCCAATAAGGGCCCTAAAATTTAAAAGCTGTACTGCATATTTTTCCATTATATACCAAAAATGTAATCTATTTTCAAAGTAATTCGAGATATTATCATTTTTTCTAACGTACTTAAATGATAAAAGGTAATGTATTATCAGTAAATGATATAACAACTAGTTAATTCCTCCGTACCTAATGGTTTCTATTTGCAACAAAGTAGGAAAATAACGATGCATAATATGCAATTGATATAATCACGTTTCTCGTGATAAGAAGAAAGGAAAGGAACTTTACCATACCAATTAACTAAAAACGGTTGCAGAAGAAGCGCCGTGGATACTAAACAGAAATGGGGTGACAAAAAGAAATAGTTGACACCAATATATGTTACTCGAATTTTCTGTAGTTTTAATTTTCCTTATTTGTAGAAATCCTATAAACAGTAGAACTTTGCAGCATGCGGTGGTAAAAAAGGAAATAATGTGACAAGCAAATAATAATATATTGGAGATTGAAAAGTTTGGAATTATTTTTACATATTAATTGTTACTAATAATGACGCTTTTGAGAAAATTTAAATCAACTCGTATAGGTTATTAGTCACATTCTATATTTGGCAACTAGAAAGTAATTCCTCATTTACAAGAGTTGTTTGAAAAGTTACCGTCTCAACCTGAAGTAAGCACTTATCAATAAAAGTTGGGTAATATATTTTAAAGATCTTCACACTATCTTCACAAAGGTAAAAAAATATCAAGAGAGTATTACATTGCTTGATAAGGTGAAGAGAAAAATTGCGAAACGAGACCGCATTTGGAAATAAAGAAATTACTTCAGCACGTCAGAACAATCCACTTCCTCACACTTCGGTGATCGCTATGGCAAAAATTCACGAATTGTAATTCGAATTGTTTGAACCTTCATCGTATTCCCCAGATCTGGTCACCTGTGACTTTTCTGTTTCCGAACATAATATCTCAACTTCCAGGAAATATATTTTTATAAGACATTGTTGCATACGCAAATTCCTATTTTGGTGAGAAGTTCGCTTGAAAAATTATAGACTTGAAAGAAGATTTTGTTGAAAAATAAAAAATAATATTGACATAAGTTTTTTAGCATCATTAGGACGCAAACTTTTCAGATAACCCACCTATGTACTAGGTATCTGCAACAAACATTCCAACATATCAGAAAATGAAGAGGTTTGCAAAGATATGCCCCACTTTCTTAGTTCACTTTGAATTTTGTACCTTTTTCTTTCATGCAAATTTGTGACTTTATATTTCACCTGGAATCTAATGCACTCGTGTTTAGAATTTCTAAATCATCATTTTTAATTAAGATTACTTCAAAAATAGGAAACATATGACACCATACTTGCAAAAAATTATAGTAATCTTATCTCAATATATAAGCAACAATTTCCATCATGCTGAACCTTGTCGACAACGCAGGTTTCCGAAAATAGACAGAAAATTTCATTTTCAACAATCTATTGTTGAATACAATAATATTTTTCGATAAATATATTCTTAGTTTCGAAAAAGTTTTTCCTATAACAAAATTTTCACAGCCAATCCCTTTCCGAAATATCAACCTTAAAAAAGTTTAATAAATTGAATGGAAAATAATAAAGATGTAAAATGTAATACGAATCAAAATGAATGCTGGAAATGTAACAAGAATATTGAAAAAATACACTTGATCAAGTCCTTTGCCATTGAAAATTACATAATTTCAAGTTTCTAGCACTACTGAAACTCAATTTTGGTCAACACCTTTTAAGGATGATATCTAGGAAACACAATCTTACAAGAAAAATCGAATAGATTAACATTTACATGAATTAGTTGTTTTCATAGATCATCGTCATAGATTTATACCTGAATTGGACTATTGACACCACCACTTCATCCTAAATAAACTATGCTCTGTTAAACATATGAATTCCTCAGAACATTCCACAATATGTGTAGATAACACCCGCTTCGTTGATACATGAATAAAAACTGAAGAGTACAGCATTAAAGAAATATTATAATTGAACTAAAAAAAGTATCTCTCTATATAACCAACTAGTAGCCTTGATGCTTACGATGTTATCCAAAAGAGTGATAGAAGCAAATTATTCGTTTTTACAAGGAAGACTTTTCTTTATAAACAATTATACTGATAATTTATGGTACACCACTTTTCTATGAAGGTAATGGAGACATATTATCCATAACCTCATAGCCAAAGAGACCACCTAGTAAGTTTTCGGGAATATACATTAGTAAGATTTCAACGATATCTCCTCAATTATGTAGATATGACACGAGTTTACGGAAATATATACAGAAAGTATGATTTTCTCTAAGGTATCATAATAACCTGATTAATATAATTATTTCATGTAAAATCTTATTATTTGTCTTGATAGTAGACTTCTAGGTATATTACGATTACAAATTTGCCTAATTAGAGGCCGGCATCTTTGAGTCTTTTCTTTCAATATAATTATCAGTTCTACATTCAATAGTTTCAAAGTAATAGTTACAAAATTCGAAATATTATTCAGTTATTTTACCTAAAAAAAAAAGAAAAAACTTATCTAGGATAGAGTTTTTCGATAAAACTAAATGTCAATCCTTCCGGTAACTATGAAAACACAATAAGAAGTCATTTTGAATGTAAGTTCACATGAGATATTCAACCGGAAAGGTCAATAAACGTGTATGGGATTATATTGTTATAACAATAACATCATTATATCTGACATAATTTCTTTTAACCCTTTTCCGCTATCCACTATCCTTTTTTCATCCCTTTAGTACAAATATTTGACCACAAAATGACCAGTCTTGCAGAAAACAGGTCAGTAAATAAGTTTTATGAAGGGGTTGACCTTCCAGGCACCTTCAAGGGTGGTAAAAACGGATTTACCCATATTATACTATATATTGTGAAATATTAGTATTAGTAAGATACGAATTCAAGTTTTTGCTTCTAAGTCGGCAGCGGATTGATATTTGTAACCCCAAAATTTTTTATCGTTTATTGAAATAGAACCGTATTATTGAAAGATAATTATCTGAAATGAGTGAAATGTAGTCCTTAGTACAGTTAAGACTTATCAGAGCATAGAAGGGGTTCAAGCGATCGACAAGCCAACTATTACACGTTGCAGTTAACAAAGTTCGAGTGGTCATCTTGATACTCAACACCTGGAACAGACAGATTCAGGCGTAGTATGTAGTGAGAGTACAAGAAGGTTCGAGAACTAGAGTTCGAATCTAGGTCCTCTTAATTATAAAGCAGCACTTGGTCAGAAATATAGAGATGTCTCACTTCTACTTCTTCTACTATTGTTCCCACAAGGTGCTACAGATTTGAATGTTGAAAGGCTATAATAGACAGAATAGTACTTTGCTCTCTAGTTACCGTAGATACGAGTGATCCATGTTTTGATGGCAGTTAAATAGAACAAAAAAATATCGGTGGCTTAGCATTAGCCTCCGATGAGTAGCATGTAGATTTATTTACTTTGATGTTATCTGTACCATAAAAGTACGATGAAAATCTAATGCATTTCATGCCCATTTTTTTCAAAATGTTTGAAAACAGAATATTATTTTTGTGATATAACAATAGAAACAAAAAAGATTATATATAGAGTTCCCTGTAATAGTTGTAATCCTTGTTATATAGGACAATCAATACAACTATTTGATAATATAGTAAATAACCATGAAAAATGACCTGGCATTAACTAACCACGCGATACAAAAATTCTTAAAACATTCATTCAAAATTGTAAAAATTTATTTTTTTCTTATAAGACAGACAATTTCATGCTAATTCAAGGAGCGACAATTTTTTAGGGGTATTATTATGTAACTCAGTTTCCATAATACAAAAATGAGATACTAGTCTACAGGAAGTTTTACATGTTAGTTAAAGATATCTTGATTCAAAATATCAATTCAGTCTTGTAATTTTCTAAAGCACTTTAAAGAAGATAGTATGTGTTCTCGAAATTCAAAACAATTATTTTGTTTAATTCACTCCATTATATTCACGTCAATAAACTCTTCAAGTTTTTGTGATGGAAATTTTATCTAATCTTCGAACATACATGATAACATTATTTGATGATCGAATACTCTTAAAAAACATTTACTGGAACTAATAAAATATAACTCTGTTTTTACGGAAGTTTTAATATTATTAATATTCTGTTGAATTGATAACATTACATTAACTAAATTATAGAAGTAACTTTTGTTAAGACTGGTTCCTATTTTATCAAAAAAAGTATTTATTAGCTCAATTATTTAGATTGGGGTACTATTTCCAGATCTGGAAAGTATTTTATCATAGCGATCAGGTTTCTTAAATTGTTGGTAAATATAGTTTAGAAACTTAACTCACGAATTGATTTTAGTTTAAAAGAAATTGTAGTTAGACGTGAAGTATGTGACAAATCAACATATTTTAGTAGTACAACATCAAAAACAAAAAACATTATAAATTGAGTTCCTTGAAATGATAGTGAGGCTTTTTATATAAAACAAATAACACAATCATTTGAAGATAGAGTGAAAAACCATGGAATAAATTAATAGCGAAATCATAAATCTCTCATTTTAAATTATAAATTTATAAAAAAATAAGAGAAATCCCAAGATATTTTAATAGAAAAAATTGTTTCTTACCGATCCGACATTTAAAATTTGTACACTATATTTCATAATTTTGATATTGTTTTTTCATTCTAATTCTATCTGGAATAGCGACATTACTTTCGCAATTTGTATATTTTAATTTGAATCCTTACACATCGTTCGTCTATTTTTTATAATCTGGTCATTTCAAAAAAAGCAAATGTCATGCTAAATGGTTTTAGTTCAATAAATTATCGTTCAGAATTCTCATTTTTGTTTCGATACTGATCGATTTTGATTATGATACGTAGATTAATGGAAAAGTGGAACTGTAAACACAGTGAAACAGATAAGTTTATTACAGTTCATCACGAAGGTCTGTTCACATTTATGTTGGTAGATTACATTCTTTATTTTTTACTAATAGTTATTATTTTACTGTGCCTAATGCTCTTACCACAAATTTCTCCTTCCTAAATCTCCGCAATTTAATTATTCATAATATATATTTGGCTGAACTTTCAAAAGTGTATTTTACTGGTCGATACAATTTTTTTATACAAAAGCTGAAGATTTAATATTCTTATAAAAATTTATTATTTAGTTATCACATTAAATAGATGGTATGTTCAGAGTTTTCCATAAATATATCATCAACTTTTCTTTTAGATAATGAATTTGTCTCAATATTCAATTGAAATATTTGCATTTTTTAACAGATATAAACAATTGAAGTTAAGAACGAGTAATCAATCAAAAACACAGACACAAACGTCTATATCTGCTAGGATAACCTCTAAGATTTAGTAAAAGATATTATCACTGACTTGTGAAAAGTCTAATAGACAGACGAGGTAGAGACAGCTTTCTATCAATAACCAGCATGCGTCACATCAAAGTCAGGCTAATCATCAGGATTACTGGTCACTGGTATACGGCAAAACACCTCAAGACGATGATAATCATGTGAAATGCTCATTGACTAAGATGCAAATTTAAAAAGGACCCCCTACTATACGTATTATTCCTCCTCCTCTCGGGGTAATTGAGAAGACATCCTGTGAGACAGAGAACAAATCGAAATCTATGAGTTTTATATAGGTAATCTTCTCTTGCGTAAAAAATCTATAATACAACCCATGAATTTTATTTCGTAAGATGGATTGTGGGCCGTCTTGCTCAATCAGAATCCTATTTCAAGTAAAAGTAAATTATGCTTTACATGATTGAATCAAAGATTTAAAATATAGAGTAAAGCAAAATACTATATCAGAAAGTATTAGTTTCATAGTTATTTATTACTAGATCCAAAATTTTGTAAAGAGACGCCGATTTACATAAGCTCCCTAAAAGATACCTGAAAAGCGCTGACTGAAGTTACATCTTCCCTTCGTAGACTTCTGTAGTTTACAATCGCTTGTATTCGTAATATATGATTTACTCAAACGAGTTAAAACTATTTAAAGAATCAGCTCTAGTATTTGTTACGAACTTATATTTTATGTATTCTATGGAGTGAATTTTGGAAATAAACAAAGGTTACCTCAGCGATGTCCGTGGTATGAGGTAGTTGAATGAATTTTAAGCTAAGGGCATATTTTTAACACGTGTCGTGTTGACCCGCATTAACACGTGTTATATAAATATCTATTACGTTATTCACTTAGATCTATGCATATTATTGTGCAACATGCTTTAACACATCATAGCGCGTGTTTCCAATATCTACGTTGGTCAGATTTTTGTCAGAAAGTTGTAGGTTATATTCACCACCTGTGCCGAGTTTGTTTACCTTTATCGGTGTGTTCTGAGCGTGACTGAAAAGTGTTTCTTTAACTATATTCGTTTCCTTAATACATCTATATGTATCTTTATGTTAATGGAGGAACAATTTATAAAAGAAGGACGAAAGTATGAGTTTTTGTACAATTTCCAAAATAAGGACTACCGAAACCCACCAAAACGACATGAGACTTGGGATGAGATTGGTAAAAAAATAAACAAAAACTGCGAGTATTTGTTTTTACTTTATTAATATATTATTAGGTGTATAAGGAAGTTCTTTTTCCAATACATCAATTAATGTTACAAATTTATAAAATGTTAATCTTCTTTTCCAATAATAATATTATGTCTAGTTTTATAATTTTATACTTGGTTGTATTTAAGAAAATATAATATTGTATTTTGTTGTATAAGTTATAAACAGTCGTTCCTCTTGGGATATTGCTTCTCTGAAATTTGTATTTTGCTTCTTCAATTTACTTTCTAGTAAATTGTAAATCAGTCAAATTCCTTCTTGGTCAACCTGATATACATTTTACACTTGTCATTGTCAATGCTAATTTTGGACCACAGAACATGATATTCACCACATTCGTGCCTACGTTGGTTTATTGGATGAACCCAGTACTCCCTGTACTCATATTGTAGCACAAGCAATGCTGCAATACTACTTCACCAGTTCAATAACATCAAAATGTTAGCTGGCACACACGCTTTACAACACAGTCCGGCCTATCTGACGTGTCGTTTTGACACGTGTTAACACGGCATGTGTTAAAAATGTGTCTTTAGCTTTACTCTCAAATTTTTATACGTGATATTATAATTCAAACAAAAGTTTTTTTGCATAGTACATATTCCAACTTATTGCCTGTGGAATACTAGAAAACTTAAGCAATAAATTGAAAACATCATGAAATTATGAAATATATAGAAAAAGTAACAAAAAGTATTATACAGATCCTTCAACCCTTCATCGATTTCCACCCTTGAACTGAAAATTAAAGTTCAACTTTTAACAAGTTGCGATCTACTTAGAATGTAAATTAGGCACCTCGCGGAGGTCTTTAAAAACTCCGCGTCTCCAAATTTTAATTAACCAACAGTAGAGAAGGAGCATTAGACTTTAGACAGCGTAATGCCTTCTTTAGACTCTTTAATAACAAAAAGTTGCATTAATGATTTCTTACAGACTTGCGTCGCATTTTCCCCTCTCTTTATTCCGGTTGTAATTTTAGTTTCTTTTAGGATACGGCCACGTGCACGTCGTTATAGTGAATAAATGTGATCTTTTTTTGAAGAATGAGTTGATATTATGCTACTTAGAGTAAATTTTTGTGTTATATTCTCTGGTGAATAGGATATCGTATTCTTTATACAAAAGAAAGAAACTGGGAAGGATTTTTCTTGAATACTAAGACTGAGTCAGGTATCTATCAGTTTATGTAGGAAAAACATTTAGAAACTATCATTAAGTTTAAAGAAAATTGATTATATAACAATAAATATTAAGTGATAGTTGAAATGAAATAATTATAGAATAATCCGACAAGTTCTCCTTTTTTTAACTACTTCCTAAGCTGTAAATTTCTTTGAAATCTTTCATTTTTTGCTATTATAACATAATAATTGAGAGAATAATGTATTATATGTATATAATTGCAATGATATAAGCAATAGTTGTATAATATTCATACATAATTTTATTTTAGTATTTTAAAAAAGAAAGACGTATCATTTAGATTCCTCGGCGCATGGCATTTCCGTCAATACTCGTATATTTACAAATTTTTCTGATTGAAAAATGTATCAAAAAAAGAATGTCTTTTTGGCAATAAGCGTTAAAAAATTTAATGTGAGACGTGATGAATAGACTGAAAGGACAGCATAATTTAACTGTAGGATTTAGATAATGCCGCATTCACATTATAGAATTATCCTATAGAAATATATCTACTTTGTGTCGAATAGTAAATATGTCGAAAAGTCGATACAGAATTTAAAATTTCTGATTAACCGTTTCTCCAAAATTCACTTGCATAAACTTCTCGCCGGGTTTTTTGAGGCGCCGATATCCGATTTCTACAAAATCCTCCGAAAAGATTTAAATGTCATATGATTTTGGAGCTTATCGGGCACATTTATATGCTTCACTTTGTTGCCGTTAACCTAAAAATTTTTTTCTGATGTGTGTAATGCTTTTTGTATTTTTGTTTGTAATCCGGTATTTATGGATATTATGGAAAATAACGAAGAGTTTTTTTTCTTGGAAAGATTAGGCAAATTCACGTGACAAACGTAAACGGATGTGATTAGCCCTTTTTTATTGCTAAGAACCGCCGACGTGAAAAGATCAAATTCGTTTATGTTGAAAGTAACCAACGGCAGAAGCGACGTCAAACGGCATTTATGAATGGTCTTATGAATTTTAATGTTTTAATCGGCCTTAAGGCTTGCTTTTACCTCACACATATAAGTGCTGGATACTCGCCGATAAAATAGATGACCTGAGCAGCTGTTTCTTCCTTTTTCATGCTGCAGTGGCATTTTGGAGTATCCTTGGTGTTTATAGTATGGAGATTGCGTCTCAGATGACCGTGTCCGGTTAGAAGGCGAGTGATTAGTCGAAGCCTGTTCAAGTGTAGCAGTTGATTGGTAAAAGAGGCAAAATACCGTTCTATGTGTGCATTCGTTGTCCCGGTCTCTTGTCATAATATAGAACGTTACAGGAAAAATTCCTAAGAGGATGACATTCACGTTTAGATTCTGCTACACCGCATCACCGAGTTGTAATTGCTGATGCCAGAATTTGAAGACTCTTTGTAATCGGTAGCTCAAAAAACTCTCCGGTAAAGTAGCGTAATTTAAATCAACACTTTTGTGTTGTTATCTTCTTCAGAGACTGAAGGTGAAGTTTACTTCGTTATCGAAACAAAAATTTAGAAAATTTAAAGGTGAGTCTACGAATTCGTTTAGAATAGTGTTTAATATTTCGTTCGCCGTTTTTTTTTCTATAGCATTTCAATTGTCTTAGATGCTTCCAATTTCTGAATTACCTTTAGAATATGAGTAAAAGCCCGCCTTATGACATATATCAATCAATAAAGTTGATAATCTTGATAATACCCATAAGTATGATATCTGTTAATACCTCATTACAACGAAAGAAAGTGTGAGCTAGAGAAAAAGTGAATTTAATACAAAAACAAATTTAGACGAAATGAAACAAATACATAACGTGCTTATGTTATCTAAAAATATAGTTTACCAGCTTCTAAGTTTTGTTAAGAAGAATAATTAACAAATGATTTGAATGTTTCAAAATAAATTGCGTATTAATATGTTCAAAACAGTAACCTTCAACAAGACCGCATGACCAAGGCAGAGGCAAGATAGTTATGGATTGACTAGACAATGTAGGTCTAATATGAAGCACCAAGAAAATAAAACCGTTTGATTTTGTGCAACAGAAGTGAAATCGAATCCATCTAAGCGTTACTAGAGTAAAAATGAAGCTGACAAATTGGACGATCAATTTTATTAATAATAATATTAAAAGTATTCAAGTGTTATTCCATTTTATGTATTATAAGAATTGGTACGATTAGGATATATATTATGATGATGATATAGTCAGACATATTTTAAAAGGATCTCGATGCAAAAATCATAAAACAAACAAACGTTGACTATCGCTATGTGACGTTCTTATCTTGTTTTCAAACAAACAAATTTTGTATATTCAAGCCCCACCTTCTATTGCCAGATTAGTCTTGATCATTCCCTTTATCTATATTTAAAAATCTAACAATATGGGCGGTTTATATCATTCGACTGATCCTAACTACCCCTTCAAGAGACACGAGCTCTTAATTGTACGTGTCATCTTCTAATTAAATTTTAAATCAAAACGCGTGTCCATGGTGTTACCTGCTTCGACCACGACAAGATCTTTAAACGTTTTTACGGGTTACCCTTTCTAAATTTATAGTTGGGGCCAATATAAGGTTTGAGCATACATATTATAATTATGTAAATTGTTTGAATTTATATGTATATCAACGACCAAAAAGCAATTTGAATGAATCAAGAAAGTTATTCTATTTCAAAAGTCCAAGTACTCTAAACAGAAACAAATATTTTGCTTGGAACTAACGAAAAATGTGGTTTGTTCAGTCACTCATAACCTTCAACTCAACGCAGTAACATATTGTTTAAGGTAATCAGCCGGTTTAGCTCAGGCTCTTGTACGTACACTATAGCTGTCTTAAACGCCTCAGCTTCTATGAATGCAGTATATGTATCTAAGTTATACAAGTATACAATTTTTTTATTTTCAATTGACAATTGTGTTTAAGCATTAGTCATACATTTGCTTATTGATCTGTTGAAAGAGTGCCACTTCTATTGAAGATTTCACCAAAATAAACATATAGTATTTGACTAATTTTCTTTATATTTAAACAATACATAATTTTTCATACTAACTTCTCTATGTAATTTTAAACTAATCTGGATGTTAAATATTTTTTATTACAATTTTCCATCACTCCTATCGTCAAAATTTGAACAAGTTTATATTTGACAGACGTTGAATGCAGAATATCTCATAGTGTAAGGAGAAAAACTGAAATTTACGTTAACATTAGTTTTGTCAAAAAAACCATCACTGTAACAAAGGCTTAACTTAATACGAGGGTTGTAGCTCAAGTTTGGGGATAGACAAATAAATTGGATAAAGCTTCTCTGCTTCTCAAAATATTCTCCACTGAGATTAATACACTTTTGCACGCGTTTGAACCAATTTTTTTTCATTCCGATTGAAGTATCTCCATTAAATGTGATTTGAACACATCAACCCCTTCTTTAGGTATAAAAGACCGTTGAGCTCTCAATTTATTTCTGATCTGTAGGTATAAAATGGTGCGGATGTCCCACCAATTCGATGTTTTGACTGTTCGAAAACGTTTTTATTTAAACTGATGCGAGGTATCTCGCATTATCGTGGTGAAGAATGCTTCGTCTTCTGCGATGGGATTCCTCAATTTTTTCGAACACTTGTGGCACACAAATGCTGGTGTACTACTCAGAATTGACCGTCCTACGTTGCTTTATTGGAACGGTGGCGTATTGTCCGGTTATTCCGAAAAAGTAGGTGCACATTTGCTCCGAAGTTCTTTGTGTGCGAACAGCTTTTGTCTTGAAAAACACATACAGTCGATTCATGTTTATTTTCGCATTCATAGGCATATATCCATAATTTGTCGCATGTTAGGATCTCATAGACATCTTTTGAAGCACCGCGATTGAATTTGTTCAGAATTTCTTTGCACCGACCGACGAGCTTTTTCATGAGCGAAATATACAATTTTTTTGACAGCCAAATGTTTCTGCAATGTATGTATTATGAAGATCTTACAATCTCAGTTCACGCGATGTTTTCTAACACAACAGTCTATTTGAGACGACTTTCACGGAATTCATCCTGCAGCGATCGGTAGCCATAAATGACTTCGGAAATTAATCGGTGTTTCGAGATGGTGCGTTATTTCCAAAAGTCGAAGCTAGTTGATGGCACACTGCTATTGGTTTAATCGAATGTCGAAAGTCATAGAAAATTATTGTACGAAAATGAATTCAATTCCATTTTTTAATCAAGATGAATGTTTCAAGTAGCTGTAAACAACTCAAATAGCACTCTTATGAAAATATATCACCATAAAAAATGTTACACTCCATGGTGGCAATGTCAGCTTTTACATATTGACATCAGTATTGCCATATCTCAAAACCTAAGTAACATACAATCGACCATAAACGCAAACATATGAGAAACTGTTAGTGAGATTTGCGACGTTTCGTATCTACCATATAACACTAGAAACCAATAAAAAAATCCTAGCAGTAGGTTTCTGCCATTTCTCCGAATTTTAGTTTTAAAAATTAATTTAACTGAGCAAAAAGTACCCACATTGATAAATCTCATTGTTCGGAACGTATGAAGATATTGGAGAATATGTAATTTAAAGAAGATTAAGTTGAAACATGTTACGGAATCATTAATCAGTAGAATGAGAACAAGAAATGCAAAAACGAAAAAAAAAATGTTAATAACACCATTACATTTATAACTACTTATACTTTATCACACAAAGTGTAACCTACTTTGATACCTGTATATATCTGATAACCTTTACTATCTATGAAACGTTTTTACGTGCTAAATTTGAAACATACAATTTAGCAACGTTGAGAAATTTATATATTCTGATCGTTCTATTACCCACACCCTAATTAAATAAACTTTTTTTAGTGCATTATAGTTTATTTTACTGATACTATTTATCAGTATGATAATTGATATAATTGGCCAAACTCCTGAAAATGGATACTCATAATTAAAGTGAAATAGTAAGTGTATTCGAGCAAGTTAAAATTCAGCTAGTTGGGTCATGGGGAAGGAATGTGTATTTTGTTTCGAAATCGGCGGTAAAGTGAAATATTAATGCCGATTGGTCAATATCGACATCGTTGAAATCGCTGTTTAGTGCCTAGGCACTGAAGAAACTCAGCTGTCATTCTCTTTATGTTCGAAAACAGTCGATTATACGTCAACCAGCTTACAACCTATCAACATTACAAATAATTCAAATGTTCTATTATCATTAACATAAATAAATGAGATTTGCATACCAATTTCTAAAAAATAATCATATTAATCAGATGTGTAACTGAACGCGGCACTCATAACGTATTCTGCCCATCTCAATTCCAAACATTTTCAGAAGTATTCTTGATTCTGTGCGAAATATAGTATGTAAAGTACCACTAAAGTATTTTTTTGTACACTCGCTTAAATGGTTGCCTCGGCTAAACGCCTCTCTAGCCTCGTGACAGAAAGTATAAGTATAAGTAATAACTCTTTGCAATTCAATTTTCGATAGAGTCACTAATTTTGCTAAATAATCACCTCGATAATGTTCAAGCCACTTTTGGCACGTGCTTCCAATGTTATTTATGCGTTTGCTATTCACTTTAACTAATCTAGGATTACTGATACTGAGTGTAGGTCGAAATTGTTCCTATCATTGCCCTTTTCATATAAAAAAATTTCTACTTTCTCCTGAAGGATCCCCCTGACTTAAATCGCCAACCTATGTAGGAGCCCCCAGACTTGAACGACGGGGCTTAGCTTCGGCCAACGCTGGGAAACCAGGTCTGGTCCAGGTTTGCAAACCAAGTGAGGGACATTGTTATAATATATATAATAAATAAAATGGGTCAATAACGGCTTCCAAGCTAGGGCTACTTGGCTCAACTCTGTGCATATACTAGGCTCATCGTAAAATATTATATGGGTTACCGTTTAGTTTGTTGAGAGTGTTCCATTTTACTGGGCAATAATAAGCTTATTTCTTACAAGTATGGATATGTTTATGCTTCTAAATGGTCTTGATCTAAGGTCTCTTCTGATTCAAAATTAGTTTCTTTCATGAGACGAAACGTCAAATTTTCAACTTCTTAAAAAATCACAAAAGAAACTTATTTTGAATCAGAAGAGACCTAAGAACATTTAGAACCATAAATAGACAATATTATATGAGCGTTCTGCAACATTATTTCTATGAAATTATGTAACAAGACTATTATATTGAAAAAAAGCAAATCTTGAGGAACTTCTTCAAAATATCATTTTTTTGTGTCACGGCTTGCAGCTAAAGTTTCGGGTAGAAGATGAGTCAACAAATGGATATTATATATTCAACGGAAATTGTATTAAAAAAATATTTTACAATGAGCAAATCTCCGATCGAAATATTTTTCAACAACCATTTAATTTTTTCTCCCAACTTTTCCATTTCGAATATCAAATTACCACTTCAAAGTGCTCATTTTCAATTAGGAGAAGACGTGAAAGTGAATTCACAATCCAGTTCTGAAAATAAATTATAACAATATTTTGATGAATGAATTATTTCTTGGAACCACGTTATTATTTGGATAAAGTCTTTCTTTAAACAGATACAGTGGATTTGAATAAATGAAACAATTTTGTGTTACACTGACAGAATACTAGTACATTTCATCACTGCAAAATAGTAGTTTGGGAACGTTCAATCTCTTTTATAGTTCCAGTATGGTTCATGTTTAACTCCATAAAGCTAAAGTCAAAAAAAAGATGAAATGGATGAAATTCCTAACGAGAATTCGTAGCCAAGTAATCTTGCCATTTTTTTTTACAAAATGTCCTTTATAAATCAATGTTCCATCCAAATGAAAAATATATTTGTCTTCGCTTCTTTATCTTTTGATTTCCCTCAAATGTTGCCTCCTCAAACAAATAATTTCATCTTTCTTGATAACGCAGATTTTGTATTCAGCTTCAGTAGTTAGTAATAATTTTTGTTGACCTCCTAATCCCTATACTTTCGAAGGGTACTCTTTGATCAAACCATATATTCAGATAGTCAAATATTTTTGTCATACATTGTTAATAATATTGATTCTATAAAAAATCCTATCGTTATTGATAATTTTGATAATATATAATATTGATAATTTTTCTAATAGAAAAAGTTGGGCGTCTCATTAAAATTAACTGGATAGTTTGGAATTTTAAACATGAATCCTGGACTATTATTAACTAAATATATTCAGAGATAAACTTAATATTGCGAATAGTATAGTAACGATCCACTTCATTATATCATTAATATCAGACACTACCTAAGTAAGTTTATGGAAATATTTCATCACAAAATATATGATTAATATCTTAGGTTATTTATGATTATGTTTATTTAATAGGAATTATATATATTAATATATAGAAATAAATACAAAATTTCATGCTAATCTTATAATTATTTGTATTACAAATTTGATTCGAGTTTCAGACTGAGGTGTACACAGTATGTAAAAATATACATTGTTGTTTTATGTTATTTATTTATATAGAAAAAAACAGATAAGAATGTTTATTCATACAATTGAGTATTCTGCCGTCAACGTCAGTTGCTGTCAATTTATCAAACAACTTCCATGAAATCCTGTGAATTAATTATTAGAATATTATTTGAATTACTGACGGTTGCGGAAGCAGAAAAATTGAGTATCAGAATTTTATAAATTGACCCATATATATATTAGAAACATTTATGTAAATCTGATTAATGAAACAAGAATTGCAGTGAAATAAATTTTCCATGAAATCTCAAAATATGAAATTTATTGAATTTTGTTGCTATTCAAATATTTTTTTTAATTTGAAATCCATCCAATTGATAGATAATTTTGATAGATTATACCGTCGTTACTAATATCGATATAAGGTTTCATAGAATTGGTTTTTTCAAAATTTGAAAGTTCGTATCAGATCAGTTATTTTTGTTAATATATTTTGAGCAACATATATACTGTTTCTAAAAAAGGCTTTTTGTAGCTATTTTCAGTTCGTACATTCATAATCCATAAATGACCTTCATACAAATCATGCTCTACCAACAAGCATCTATCTGGATATATCTTGCTATCACTTTTATGAGAGGTTATCCGTGAATGACCTCTTAGACTGACCAATGTATTTTTCACAATTCAAACAGGAAATTTCATAAACTATGTTGGTCAATTCATTAGTTTGTGTTTTATCTCCTAATAAGATTAGATTGGATATTTGAGATTTGACTATACGGTAACTTATAGTCTTTCTAGAAAAGAATGTCTGGGAATAGTGTTAATTAAACGTGAAGTAATGAATCATCTACCTAGGAAAAAAAGTTTGGAAGGTTATTTAGATTTTCAAGGTACACTACAAAACAAATTGGAGAAGTTATTTCCATTTGAGAAATTACTCCTTCTTCTGATGATATCAGTGCGCTATCCATTCTCTTGTCGTAGTAAGCTGCAATAACATTTCTCGCGGGGGTAGTTTAGGTTATTATTATTTATATTATTGATCTTTTTCTTATAATAAAACTGGAATTTTTAATAATTACTGTAACTGGTTTCAATTATGGTCAGTATTATCAGCATTCTCTCCGTTTTTTTTTCATGTGGGTAAGTTATTGAAATCAGAAAAGGCCATCATGATTTGTAGATAAATTTAATTTTATAAGAAAAAAACAATTGGGAACATACTAACAATTAGATATATCTATTTCAAATTTTTGATAATCTCGGTGACCCATGCCATTGGTTTGTAATATAATTTACATTGGAGAAACGTTTAAATGAATATTATATTAATTAGTATTGATGGAAAATAGTGATGGTCTGCGGATTCATTAAATTCTCAAGACTGTTATCGCAGCAAGAGGTAATTTTTAATTTCAAATGAGTGCTCAGTAACTCAACTGGCAATTCTGCTAGTCCCTTTGATCAGCATTATGATTGAAATTAAACAGAAAGTTCTCTAAATGGACTATAATAAATTTCCACGCAACTTGGCAACATTGATCATTTTTCCCCATAAAAATCTACTACTATGAAGCAATTTATTTTCCCCCCGACTTCCACTGAAAACAAGCCAGAAATTTGGTGTTTTGTGTAGAATCTTCCTTTAGTTAAAATCATTTGGGACAGGAATACTCAAATTATTCAATTATTGTAACCATAAACAAATTTAGAGGATGGTCCCAGAAGTACCCGGCCTGACCCAGAGATATTGGTAGTTACGTGAAAAATACCACTGTTTTAGAAAGTCTGCAGCCTATACAGGTTTCATGATACAATGCTTTTATTTGAAAGGCCTTAGCCAAACCAATATAAAAGCTGAACCAGATTCCTCTCTGGGTGAGACTTCTCCTTCATTATCAGCAGAATAATACTGGGTAGCAGAGTTTAAACGAGGCATCGTAGTGATCGACCAAATGAGATGATAACTCGAGATATGTTGAAGAAATTCCACAAAGTGGTAATGGACGATCGTAGACTGAAAGTGCACAAGCTAACAGACATAGTAGGCATTTCAAAAAGTGCAAAACAACGCATATGAACTGAAAATTTTTACATGAGAAAGCTATGTGCAAGATGGGTGCCGTGTGTTTACTTACAATGGAACAAAACCAGACTTCGAAAAATGTTTCGGTGGTCAAAGATTTTCCAACAATGAAGAGGTGATGCCGGCAGTTAATGGTTAGTTTGAGGAGCTTCACGATTCTTATTGTGGAAGGGGTATCGAACTTTGTTTCCTATTTGGGGCTAAGTACTTTTGGAACCATCCTCGGATAGTAATAAAACGTCTTCTTCCGAGAAATAGTTTCTATTTTCTGATTAATAATGCTGCGAACTTCATTTTGTTGTGAAAACTTCAAGTTCGAAAACAATTACAATCAACAAAGGAAAGAGTAGTATTTATTGGAAGAACCGAATAACTTCTATTTCGTTTACAATACATGCAATTGAGTACATTATGAAACATGAGTTTTTATGTAACTCAATATGTCACAAAGAGAGCAGTTTGACAGAAGATTGACTTTTCAATTAAAAATTTACATCGCTGGGAAAAATATTCTATTTTCCAATATAATATCATTTTAACTTTACATACCATGAGCTTATGGGAAGAAACAACATTTTTTGCTTCCTTGAAAGCACGTTCTCCAGATTGAATCAATTGTTTCGTATATATGTGTTTTTGTTTCTGGATTATAATGCTACTTTATCGATAGATTACATTCGATTTTTATTGCAGTCGAGCTTTTACTCATCATATTAACTTATCTCGCCTTCCACCTACCATATATATTTTTTCTTATTATCTAACATGCAAGACGATGCATCAGTTAGAATGTTTGCCTCATTACATATCTCACAGCATACTTTTATCCCAGGCTCTATAAGTGAATATCTAGATTTTTTTTACCATTTCTTGAGTAGGTATACTAAATGACTTCAGTACCAACAGAGTTCATATGGCCACTCTGCAGATAAGCACTCGCAAATAATCGCAAGATAATATTTACGTATCTTTTCTTCAACTTTTATGATTGTTACAAAATTTTAATACATAACATGATAGATACTAACAACATAATCACCGCAACTACAATATTTCCAACCTCTGCTCTCGTATGTGACAGTTACAATATATTTTTTTTTTGGTATGTCTGACGGGATTACATGTAAGAGAAATTATTTAAATGATATTTTTTAGATGACAATGTGTACCAGAGGTTTGTAGTGTTATGGAGTACTGGGTAAACATTTAATTGAACTGGTGTGGTATCAAATACCTATACAAATTAAATCCTATAGAATCAGAAACAACAAGAAATGAAGGTATGAATTCGAATTTTTCGAAGAATTCCTATTCGTCTATGTGTCAAAATTACATGTTTCTAACCAAAATTTTTACACACGTTTTAAAGGGCGACTAGACATAGCGTTTAGAATATTATTTACAAGCTAAAGGGAGTATATTTAAAAAATATAAATTTTTTTGAAAATGAAATGTTCACCGACGGAGCCACGTTCACTGCAAAATAGTATCTTCGGTATTGTTCAATTTACCCAAAAATCAACGTCTACTCAACGAAAAAATAATTGGTCCTTTTTGTATATTATTGTTAAAAAATTTTTGATGTTTTTAAACCAGAATTTTGAGTTACCAATTAATGAATCTACTTTTTCACTTAGATGGATGTTCAGATTATCATACCAGTGCATTGGATAAACGTACATTATCCAAACCGATGGAAAGTCCGTAGTGGTCTTTTATATATCCAAATCTCACAGTTTTGGATTGTCTTTGGGGACTAGTCACATAAAAACTCTACAAAACTTAAAGTTTTTTATCAATATTCATCGGTTTTTTCTTTGAAATTGTTTTTTTCAATTAAAAAACAAAATACAGTACAGGACTTAGGCTAGCTTAAAAACTTCAAAGTTGTCACAACATTATTATTAATAAATATTATTTTTGTGGTATTTCTGTGACAAGCTATATACTTCTAGTGAAAGATGGAACATCAATGTGCTACATAGTAGGGTTATAGAGCAAAAAAGTGATCAATATTAAAAAGTACTCGCGGAAAATGTTTTTATAATCCATTTGGAAGACTTCACTTTGAATCATAGTATTCGTCAACTGTGCAAGCTTGAATTTCGAAATGAGTTATTGAGCGCACATTTAAAATTAAAAATCACTTGCAATAACATTATTATAAAGATTTAATGGAATACAGTGGAAAACTCACAGAATAATAATCATTTCTTTTTATTTCAAAATTGTGTTCCATTGGAATTGCAATACACAATCAGTAGTATGAATCTATCATATTATTGTTGCAGGACAATCGGCTAAATACTGATTAACACAAGTAGATAGTTTAAAGTAAAAATTTTTGTTTAATCCCATAGTGTCCTGATGGTGTATAATAAGTTCTATTCTTGCTAGGATTCCATAAAAAACCAGTAGAAAGTAAAGAAAATGGAGACAATTCTACAAAAATTAAAATACATTGTTGGTTTGGGTAAAAATATTCCTCCAAAGGTATTAGGGGAATTATTATATAATTTGACACAAAAACTAAAGATATAATACAATAGAGACAGGTATCTTGAACTTTAACTGCATAATTTTGCAGCAGGACAAGGATAGCGTTCTGATATAATGACAAGTAGCAGTAAATTCTCAGAAATATATATTAAAATGAATTTCCTCAATAAATTGTCTTGATTTTATGTCTCTGACAATTAGTCATGTTAAGTTACATTTTGATAAAGATCGAAATAGACCGAAACGCTTTTTTCTAAAACTAATTTTCAATAATATAGACTTTAAATTAAAGCTATTTACAACATCACACTGTAACCAAATATATACTCTTATTTGTGATAATATTGGATATGATAGGACGCAGCAGTCGAAATGAAATGTCTTCTATATTAACAATGAAAATTCAATTCAATAGAACTTTTCCATTTTATAGACACTAATCAATATTACTGGCATGGAAGCGTAATACGGAAAAATTTTGGAATACTCCGATATTACTAACACAAATTACAACACATTATGGAGATGGGTAGAAACTATTCCTTCAAAAGCATTCGGAGAATTATTATAAGATTCGACACAGAAAATGGAAATATAATGACAGGAATCTGTCCTGCGAGAAATTTCATTGCATACTGTTGCAGCAGGATAATTATAGTCCTATGATACAATTAGAAGTAGCAGTAAATTGTCAGAAATATATATTAAAATGAATTTCCTCAAATTTTTACTTCTTACACCTTTTTATATGTTTTTGTTGATTAATCGTCTTGACTTTATGTCTCTGTTTGATAATTAGTCATGTCAAGTCATATTTTTATAAAGATCGAAATAGGTGGAAACGTCAATGTTTTTGGTTTTTGCTGATACTAATATCCAATAGTAGAGACCTAAAATTAGAGCGATTCATGAACAAACGCTGTTTCAAAATATTTATTCTTATTTGTAACGATGTTGAAAACTACAGAATTCCGCAATAAAATTAAAATATCAACAATGGACATTTAATTCAATAAAACTTTTCGTACAGAATCCTGATTGGTATTACTGCCGTTAAAGCATAATACGGACGAAATTTTAGTTGCATCAATTTTCAAAACATAATCCTGCCAAAATTTCTGTTTTTTATATAGCTTGAAGCGATTTTTTTGCAGTTAGATGATTATTTCAAATATTGTAAAAATAATTCAAATGTTTCAAAGTAGAGATTTCTTTTTGTACGATTACTTAATAGAATCATAACAGGAATAATAAATTTATGTTCAAGATAATTCCAAGTTTTTTCTGAAATATAATAAAATCACTTGCAGGAAATGGTTGCGTGCAAAATATGTAATTACTCAAAATTTAAATTGATTGCTATTTAATTGGGATACAATGTCACCAAGTGACCTGCAAAAAGTTTCTAACAGCAGGTAATAATTGCGGAAGATCCATAAGAATAAATATTTATGAAGAAGAAAACAATTTAGTTGATGAAATATGAAATTCTTGCCGAATTAATTTAATTTATATACTGTTTTTTGCTAGCACATGAGATTATTGCTATTAGAATATGTTTCTACTACTGCAAAGTTTGAATGAACTTTCATATCACATATTATGGGAGTTACGATAGCAGGAAAGAGAAAAAAACTTAATTAAGTTTTCTCTATAGCAAAATGATATACTTAAAAATAAATATTTTCTTTTAAATTTTGATGTACATAATTGGATTATGAAAATTAATTAAATGTTAATAAAACAGAATTTCTTGCCAGTTTTCATTGAATATAGAAAAAAATGATCGCGTTCTAAATGAACGAATCAATGTATGATTTTAGTTGTTACGATTATTAGATAATGTTTCGGTACAGGAATACGCATTAAATTATGTTTTATCCTTACCTTGTGCGATTCTAACTGCTGGCATTTTAATTCTCATTTTGAAAATTTTTGAGACTTATCGTCGTCTATCACGCACTAAAAATCGTCTATCATGTCTTGTAATTATCAAAAGAAACAAAACAATCCTTGCACTAAATCATGATCACTTCGTCAACATCCACGTTTTAAAATGAAAATCACAAAATAAATCAACATAACTAAAAATGGAAAAATATATTTATTTAAGAAAATATATATAATCGCGTAAACTGGGGGTCAAAAATATTCTCGTACGTTATGAAGAAGAATCAGGATAAATTTATCCTTGGACCCTGATGCTGTGCGGTCAGCACACCGGTCCAAACGCGTGTGTTTCTACGGCCAGCGCGATTCTCGACCGTGTCCTGATCGGTTCCTATCGTACTGCATCGCCTGCTCTCGTGGCTACTCACTAGTGACTAGCCAGCGGTCCTAAAGCACCCTACGTAGGTAGGGGTTGATGCGCACCACGCAGCGTATATAACACAGCAGGAGTGGGAGGCGTTGTATGCCCGCTGGCCTCCAGGATGTGATATATTCCGGTCTGCTCCGGTGTTACACTTACGTCTTTAGAAATGTTACATTTTACACTTGTCTTTATACTTTGTTCGCCCTCTTATTTGTAATTGGATTTGAGAAAAAATTAATACCTGCTTTGAATATACCTTTTGCGGAACAATTTAGTATCTGTTTTCCTATATACGAATATATATTTCAACAAAAGAATTATTTAAAATATGAAATATCTTTGAATAATTGTAATTAGTTTTTATTGTTTGGTAATAAACCTAGTACGACATAATTAACAATTATTGACTATGAGAGAAAATTAATAAATTCTTATGAGTAAAATAGTGGAAAAAGTTATGAGAAGGAAGTGTTTGTAGAGTGATGTATCCTCTACAATTACGTTTTTATATACTTATAGTTCTGAAATTGTGGAAGATCTCAATACTTTGATCTACTTTAAAAGTGATACTTTGTAACATTGGTGTTTTATCCGTTTTGAAAAATGCTGAATAAGTTAGAGGTTGAAGAAAAATCATGATACAAAACTTAGATTCTAAAAAGAGATAACTATAAACTCTCACTATAATTTTATCCTCAATTTAACTTTATTATGAGTAGAGATATCCGTGCAAAAGTTGCACGGAAAAAATTAAATTTTTTTAGTGTTATGACAAATATACGGGAAGAAATATTCTCAAATGTGATGACTATATATTTTTTTCTTTTAGTAGCTGTTCCTTATTTTAAGGACAAATCATTGTTCTCAAAATTTTGTCTCTAATAATCAAATCTACAATTTCATCTATTTAAGGCTTCTGGAACGGTGCTAAATCAGGAGTAATTATTACACTTAGATAGCTTCATCATAACGAATTCGAAGAGCTTCAAAAGTCATGGCATTCCTTTCTTCTGTCAAATTATCTGATCAAATACTTTAACAAAAAATCTTCTTTTGTGGTACTGAGTATTCAAAATATAGTCCCAACAATTTTAAATAGTGCTACACTACACGTCGGCTATTAACTGTTGAATACATTTACTTTGGAATACGGAATCGTCTACGTTATGTAATTGTATTAATTGGGAACTTCCTTGAGTTTCGTGTTATTTGGAACAGTTTTTGTATTAAAGTCGTAGAAAATAACGTTACATCATAAGCCATATGTTCAGCTTTTGATTACCATTCCCTATGAATCCACGTTCTTTTTGTTTTTTTACAAGCTTTTACATTATCCTTATTAACCACAATTATGTAAAATATTCTACGATTTCCTTAAAAAATTGGAATACTTCAAGCTTACGTGATGATAGTTTGAAATCAAAATTAAATATTTGGATTATATAATAATTTATTTTACATAATCATTTCAAAACTTTTTATAACAGAACGTTTTTTGAAAAATCATTAAAGCTAATCTTCTAATTTTGATAAATGGAATAGATGATTGTCTTGAACTCGTGAACGTTTTCTTCTCAACTCAGGTGAGTTAGGTTTATAATCACCATGCGACATTGATTGGAAGTCTGGCTTCTACTCATTTGGTACCCATTGGAGTAGTGTCATGAAATCTCTATATTCAACATTCGTTGCCATTCGAAAGGAAAGAATAGCCGGTGGCAAGGTGTTAGTGAGCATGTGGAGGTCAATAGATGTAAATCTTCTTCAAAATCTTTTTTGTAGAATAGCCCATCAATACTTTTTCCCGCAGTCACACATTTTTTGATATCATAAAGACTTTTCATTCCCTCGAAATGTTGGGTGATGCTCTAATTTTTCGAAAGGTTTAAAGATCGAGGAAGTCCTCTACATTCATTCTTTTCAAGATGAAAGTTAGCCCAATCGTTGGATGTACATATTTAGTAAAGCCTCTGGTTCTCTAGGTTCTCTATATGTTTGATGATATGTTTGTCGCTTTCCATATGTGAATAGCTAGAAATATTTCTATTTGATTTTAGTGGAGTTACGAGTTGTTTTAGAAGCCGAATGTACATCAACATTGTATTGATGCTTCCGTTTTGCCCACTGTACTTCCTATAAACTTCTGAACTACTTATGGGCGAGGTCATTTCATTCTTTCCTCTTCCCGCTTTCTTATCACCCTATAGTATGCACTATCTTACCATGCTAGTATTGTCATAGATGGTGTGTTTTAACGTCCAGAACCTCCGAAGATAGAAGCTTTGTGAGCTGTAGGAAGTCATTTTTTGAAATAGCTTTTTTCTTTTTTGTTAATTTTATCTAATTCCTCAGCTTTTTTCATATTAGTAAGCTTGTTGCCACAAATATAACTAGTGTAATTTTCAGGATAGGTAAATGATAAATCCTATTTTCTATTAGGTAAAGATTCTATGAAAAAGTCATTTCTCAATAAAAGTTTCGACTTCAATTCTGCATTCTTCTATGAACGTATCAAGTTTATTGAGCTAAAGTACAATTGTATTAAACAATAGCCACATTATCAAATGAAACTTTTGCTATTAATTCATACGTTACAAAGCGTTACTACTTTTTGTTAGTCCAAATATATGGTCATTATTGGCCTAATCCATGGGGATTTTGAAATTTTAGTAGATCTGTGCTCAAAAATGTTTCGGATTTTTCTCAGATTTCACTTTGCTCCCTCCCTATATTTTTGATTTTATATGTGAATTATCTTTTTCCTCCACTGTTTTCGATTTGAAATGCATGTCTTGTGTCTCGTCGTGAAGAATAGCGAAGAAAAAAATTGTATTACTAAAGTATAAAAAAAGACGTGGAAAAAGTTTGTCGCCCAGAAGCACCACACTAATATTTAATATATATATATAATGATTTTCTATTTAAATCTAGAAAATGTACTTGAACATACTTAAATACTTCAGCAACTTTATATTACATGATAGAATGCTACTGAAATGTACCCGACCAAGGTGTTTGAAACTTCCTCAGTTTGTGCCATTAATGATCTCATTAGTGATCTTTGTATGTCAAGATTTTATATATGGTGGACCTGTTAACCTTGGTCTCTTAAATTGCATTTTAGCTATTTTCTATTAATTAACATGCATATATATTTTTTTTTTAATTATATATAATAATTTTGAAACAGAAGAGACCTAAAATCAAGAATAAGAGAGGCAGTGTAATATCACAAAATGTCCGCTTATGAACCATAATATTCATCGAAGCATTTGATGAGGTTCAACATGACTATTCAATGAAACCACAAGATACTAGATCGCAAAAATATTGGATTAGTATCAACACTATACTAAATTTTCGAAGGTGAACCGAATCTAAGCAAATGTTGAACAAATTCATTTGCGGTACTTAAAAAGACGTCTATAAGATCGTGTCATGCGACGAATCATGGATCTATACATATGAACCCAAAAATAAACAGCAATCAACTTTATGGGTTTTTCACGGCGAGACAAATCCATCAAAAGTTGTTCGCGTACGAAGAACTTCGAAGTAAATAGTTGCTGGTTTTTTTTTTTGGAAATAACTGTACATATCGACATCGTTCCACTTGGGCAAGCTCAATTCTGAATGGTACACCAGCATTTGTTTGCAAGAAGCGTTTGAACAAATCAGGAAAATCAATCGCAGAAGATAAATCAATTTCCACCATGGCAATACGAGTTCTGACGAATCAATTCCAACAAAATCGTTTTTGAACAGTCGAAACATCGAGTTCATGGTTCATCCGCCGTAGAGTTCTTGTTTGGCACCCAATAATTTCTTCTTATTCCAGCAGATCAAGAATAAATTCACACCCGAAGAAGCATTTCATGCCCTCAAATCACATGTCAGGGCAGTCATATAGTTCATTTTAGAAATAAAGTTTGTGAGGTAGTGTATTTTCTTTAAAGTTATTCAAAAAGTGTTTAATTCGTTCACTTTTGTATAAGTTGTGTAATGTGTTTTGTACCAGAGTGTATTTTTTTTTGCAAAAATTATCACAGTAAATATGAAATAAGCACAATTCACAACATATAGACCATCGTTAACGCCGTTAAAACTTTGGTAGGAAAGTGATCCCTGACTTGCACAACTGTGGTGGTAGGTGAAGTCAACAGTCCTGTAGTCTGTTGGTTCAAACGCTTCCAGAAGTTTACTGATCTTAATGAAAACAATAAAGAGGTATCCAATTATAAATATTTGTTTGTCTTTGTTTATCAGCGATTAACACTGTAAGTAAATATTAGTTAGACTGAAATGCGTGTTTTGCCAGCTCCATTTCATCTGTAGCCGAAATATATAATTAGTAAATCTAGATAGATTCATTTTATGGCATTGAAAGAATATGTAATTCTTATTACAAGAAATTCGGTCTTTACTTAACAAAATGCTAAAAAATAACAACAATAATAGGTAGGATAAAAATAATCAAGTCTACCTAATTTATAAAGGAAAACGTGGAAACACAATAAGTATCTTATTCTTATAGTACAAAGGCTTCAGCAAATATTGAGAAAATAATTCACAATTTAGTTAATTGGTGTAAAGAATCTGTATTAATTGATCAAATGTCTTTAATTTTACAAATTAAAAATTCATTATATATTGCACATTATAAGCTTAAGTGCATTCACGTTCCGGTCTCATGCAAGTTACCTACATAGGCTTCAAGCCGCAGTCATATCCACTGTGTATTTTATGCCTCGATAATAAATTTTTAGAGTTCTGGAACTGCATAGTCTAATTTGGGATATTATTCTTATTATATATATTGTGCAAGGTCTGTGCAAATAACTATTATCTTCAGACAAAAGTGAATATTTATATAACAAAGGATACGAGGAGTTTATCTTTCTTTGTTCGACATCTGGGACCAATTTATTTTGATATAATTCTAATATGACGTTATTTAAAAGGTGCTTGGAGTTATATTACAAGAATTCTAACCACAGATTATCAAAACAGGCATAGTCAAAGTGCTGCTTAACTTGATACAGAAAACTGTACTTTACATTGTGACTGTTGAGGGCTTTTATCCTCAAGAAGCATTGCTTGGTTAATGAATCCTCATCCATGATTTCCACTTCATTTAAAATTAGCAAATCTTTGGAAAACATAGAATATATATGCGATATGTTGAGTTGAGATATCTTAAAACATGTATGAATTAGGACAATAGCTCGGTCGAAAAAAGAACACGGAAAAATATAGCATAACTAAATTCTGTGAAAAGAAGAGAGTGCTAGATAGTCGGGATAAGAGCTGAAGATACTTCTGCCGTATTACCTGTACTATAGGTCACGTTATAAGAGAAGTACTATGTACTTCAGCTAATCATAGAAGAAAAAATCGCGAGAAAAGTGGAGAAAGAAAAGACAATCCAAAAATCCAAGATATTGATATAATTGCTCTGATAAGCAACTTTTTGGAACGGCAGTTGCCAAAATTTGAATTGCCTGGATTGTTGCCAGCCTTCAAAATTAAGACACTACCTAAAGAATAAAAGAATAATAGAATTGAATACAGTTATTGCTCCTGATGTCTATTTACTGAATACTGAAAAACAGATATTTGATTTGATAATAATAATCATTTTTTAGTGAATTGCCCTTTGTAAATTATCAGTGAATAGCAGCAGAAATTTTAAATAATTGTGTAAATAGAATTAACCATAATTTTTCAGTTTTATTTTTTTTTATAGAGGACCACCATCGTTATTTCACTGCCTCACTTGCTAATTGGACTCAATAGTTATTTAAAATAGTATTTTCGTTCTTGTTGTGTGATAAAAAAATTATTTGAAGAATTTCATTGTTTAAATATTTTTCAAATTCTTGAGCTGTCATTTCGTTTTCCTCCTGACAATATCTCAACATCTACGAATATAGTATCTAATGAAGTAATTTCTTTATTTCTTAAATATAAGCTTTTGAGATGCGTTTTCATGACTTCTTATTGTATATGTTACAGTAAAAATGATAAATCGATGATAATATAAAATCACAATCACCACTGATTTGGTAAATATGAAAAATCGTTTTATATTACATTTTTTAATTTAAATCAGATTTTTTTATATCTGTAGAGGTAATATGGATCTTAAACAGCATCATAAAATACATAATTAAAGTAAATTTCATATCAGAAGCTACGCCTTTTATAAGTAAAACATCATTTTCAACACTGATGAATGATCAGATTTAAATCGACGAATCCTGCTTATTGGGCCACTAGAAAAGAGTGTAGGTTTGTCTGAGTAGTTACTATCTAACCTAACCACTGTTTGTTTTCTTAGTATAGAAAATATTAAGTAATTCGGAATTAAAATACTCAAGCATACCAGCCATCATTCCATGTTTTATTTTCCACGAGAGGGTCACGTCTACGGTGGTTGTCACGTGCTAAAAATTTGCGCAAACTGAACGAATTTTTGTAAAGTTGGAGACTTTTATCACATTCCCCATTAAGAGTTGTGGATATTATTAACTTTGCGGCAAATTCGATAAAAATAAAATAATTTATTTACCAAATAAACTTGTGATTATTCGTAATTACCGGTAATTGTCTATAATCACCGAATTTCTCACTTTTACCGTATCACATACTTATATTCTTGTGAATTTAATTGAAATAATCGATTTCTTCATAATAAAATCAGTTTCAAACAAAAAAAAATTATCTTTAGAGAAATTAGATTCATATTAGATTTCTAAATTGCTTAATAAAGTTTGAAAAAAATCAAATTTAATTTTATTTGATATTAACACTAATATAATTTTGTTCATGATAGTTTAAGAAGCTCTTGACACTCCTTGTATGATACGTAATATTATGTGTACCGATAGGAAAAATTTTAATCAGGCTGTACCTGTGTTAAGTCCACCAGCTTGTAGGTAGAAAGATAAGAATATCATACAAACATTGATAACCTAGGAAAATAAAGATAAGGCCGAAATATAATCATCATAGACTGATTATACTGTCCACATTTGAGATATATTATGTGTGAGAATATAAAATAATAAAACATAATATCCGGGCAAATATATAATGGCCGATTTCAAACAAAAAGGTTTTTTATAAAGAAAGCCACAAAATGTGTCATAAATTATTTTATTTGTTGAAATATCAAAATAACATGATCAAAGTATTAATTAAGATGATCAGAATAAATTTTAGTTGTACCTACTTAATCAACTAATGGAGAAAAATAATCTTCTTTGGTAAAAATCGTTTCTTCCTTTAAAATAAATGCACTCCTATCATTCTTTTTTTAATATTACAATAACTTTCCCGAGAAACATATATATTTTTTTTCACAGATTTACAAAACTTACCTAGAAGATAAATTGTGAATCAACTACTACAATCAATGACTTGTGACATGATAGATTATTTTTTATATTACAGGTGGGTTATATGGGTGATTCCGTTCTAACTGTGATTTTTTGTATTCAAAATTTCAAGATTTTAAAATTTAACTTTTCTAACTTTTTTATGCATATTATTCATCTATTTTACTGTAAAAATAAAACTCTAAGAGGAATTTACTACAACTTCAAAGTATCACGAGCAAGACACAAATGTCGGATTTTGAGTTCCACGGTACTGACTCATTTATCCACGGTACTGACATGGTAACTTAAGATATTAAACAACAAGTGCATCAATTTTCCTCAGTTTGATCATAAACATTAGAATTTATAAGGTAATTAGTTTAAATCATTTGTTACGACAAAAAAAAATTAATAATTTATCGGTAAATTCTAGGAATGGACATGACACGGTACTGACATTCAAGTGATGTAGTATAAGTTTTCTTTAAGTGGCAAGTTATATTGTATAAAAATAATGTTTAAATATCTTAAGAATTATTCAATTAACACAAAATTTTTATTAATTGATTATTAATTAATGACTAGTACAAAAAAACAATACAGGACATTGAATATCACAGTTATAATGGAATCACCCATATATTCTTGGATCCTAAATCATATCAAGCTTTGTAGCGAAGGCCTGTAGAGTTTCAATGTCTACTATCCACTAAACTGATTTGTGGAATCGTGTTTAATCTATTACATAACAAGGCAAACATTCTTTCTCATTTCAACAATATCACTATAAGAAAAACTGCGTTGGTTGAGGGTAACAGCCAGTGTTAAAAAGTGGAGAAGACGTAAAACGAAGAAGAGTGCGTCCATGCTAGGAAATGGCTAGATGCATTTAAGAAAGACATATAGAAGATAGGGATAGCGAATAGTGAATAATGAGATTCACGACTCACACGAGGAAATAATTGTGCATTATTTTCAGTACAACTCCATGATTTCAATCCAATATAGTTAAGGTTTATTTTTATGATTGACAGCATTTTTTTATGAAACCTCTAAATTTGTACATAAAATTACAATAAACGTAATCAGTTAAATTCTCAAAAATACAATTGTTTCATAAAAGTATGTAATTTCCCAATATCAAAATTATTGTAATCAGATTTTCCCAACAAACCTTAAAACAGCTGTTCTAAACCTCGGCGCGGCGTACAACTTAAAAAGAAAATCTAATAAATAAAGACGAGAAAGTTTTCCGCTAACTTTTCACATTATCATTCAAAAGGGAAATCGTGCTCAAGCACATTCCAAACTGTTTAAAATAATTAATTAACTTTTCTGACTTTTTAAGTGTACATTACTTCAAGTAGGGCGGTTGGTGCGGCATTACTCCGCCGTGAGGCGCCACTTGTAGCGTCGGCCAAAGCGGTCGACGTCGGGATGCTCTAGGAAGCGGATTCACTGGATGCCGTTTTACGGTAATCTCAATATATATTTATGGAAGCGGTGCAGGACATTATTCAAAATTTCAAATATCATAATTTGTCAAATGATCTAACAGGCTTTTCTCTAATTTTGAATATTAATTTCATTTTTTTTAAACAAAGAGCATTTTTTGTGTTTTTCATTCGATCATGAGCATATAGGAATTACAAAAATGTACTTCCAAGGAAGTCATAGTGACTATCAATATCAAACACAATGAGGGTCACACCTAGTGCCTGCAGTTTACTGTAATTTTGAACAATTTTCTAAAGAGGGTGAGTATAATCGTTATATGGAACAAATATACGGAGGTTCACTGAAAAGTTTCCCACTTCGACCTGAATATATCACCCCATTCAAACATCTAGATTCTATTTGACAAACGTATATATAAGTGTGGGTAGGTGTTATTAAATAATTGATTTTGAAAAGCAGTAAGCCAACGCAAATGAAAGTGAAGCTAGACACTGCGTACGGGGACTGTGGATCATAAAGCACCATCGAGAAAGCTCAACAAATAGCATAGTAAAACCATCGAATTTAGGTTATAAAGATTAAAAAAGTTATTCACATATCAAAAGAACGCTTTTTCCATATCTACTGAATGAATAATGATATTTTCGTAAACTATTCGCGCGTTGCGTTCAAAGACAGATTAGTAATCGTTAAAATATGAAATCCTGACAATAGTTATAGATTTATAGAGAATAAAAATCATATTTATGATTTAAATATTTTTTCATTTTTAGCCATGGATCGAAACATGTTTGGTATTCATTATACTGATTGAATTGACTGAATTTCATTATTTCTTAAAAATAATTATTTCACCATATGCCCCTTTTTTTCTTTGAAATGCGTTTGATTTTACAGGAATAGCTCTTATGCGGTCTTTTATGTGATATCAGATCTAATAAGAGTTATCTAATTAATAAATTTACAAACTAGAAAAAATATCAACACCTACAAAATTTTTTAGAGTCTGATATATGCTCGTGAGCAGAAAAATCGATTCATATTATAAATTCTGCAACCGTAACTCACTGTATACAACAATTGAGCTCAAAATTTTCTTAGTAAAACCCTAGGACTTATTGTATTCGCCTTGTGACCGGTAACCACCCTTTTTATGATTGTTTAAAATAATGGTAATTAGAGGTAACTTACACTCTAAAAGGTTATACACATCGCTTAACAATAAACGAGAACCCCATCTGAAAATGGACAAACCAAATGATAAAGCTGCTCAAGCGACAAGGCCAGAGTCAATGAGAAATAGCTGAACATGGCTGAACATGAACAGATGACCGGTAACTTTTATTAAAGACGCAGTTCTAAAAAAAAATGGCCATTTGAGAGAGATGACCGATTCATTGTCGGAGAAACGCGAGGAGTGGCTATGGTTGGTTATACAGTCAGAAGATGATTTAGGGCAGCTCACCTGGAGCAAAAATGTTTGCTACTGGCCCCAAATTAATTAACCCTAGCTCACCACGCAGCCCGTCTACGATGTGCCAGAGAACACATTAGTCTCCAGAATTCACCGTCGTTACCAGAAGACTGGTTACTTTGATCGAGGACGCGGTTCTAGAAGAAAAACATGCACATCTGAGAGAGACAACTTGTGCTACAACTTCAACAAGCCTCACACCTGAAAAAATAGAAAGGCATCAGGATCAAATAAGTAATAATTTGGCGACCGTAATTTTTTAACTTATTCTGTTAATGACTAATACTGACCAGTAATAAATAAACTTAACATGTATATCTTCATAACAAAATTAATGAAAAAGAAAACAAAAAAAGTACGCATATGCTTTATTTTTAATTCCCGGTAGTGGATATAACCTTTCTCTTTTAGTCCTGTTTCATACTGTGAAAAAATGCATTGAATATAGATATCTTATGATAAAATCATATGCATATCTTAGGTCACGAGAAAACCACAACTTTATAATAGCATTAATTATTACCATCTAATAGATTGACGTCTCTGACACGTGACCCCTTCATCGACATTTGTAATAGCCAAAAGAACCTTTGACATCATCTCTATGTAACACCTCGACATGCCTATGACATCCATGTAATACCGTATACCTCGGAGTATCGTTTCGACGATGATTATGATACATGGACAGTTTTCAAAACGATAAATTAATAATTGGACACATATAAATTCGACTGATTTCTATGAAAATTGCAGTTTTGAGAAAATATTGTCCATTCACTTCGTATACATAACTAGCAGTATTTCAAGGCTTTATCGGAAATTATAGAGCTGATCGCTAACATTATTACACATTTTTCCAACATGGGAGATAGAGTATCTCTCAAGATACACTTGTTTTCTCGTTTAAATAAATTCAAAGAAGCTTCTTCAATAGAACAATTGCTTCCATCAAGATATAATGGACTTTAAGAAACGGTACCAAGGCCATTATAATGAAAGCTCGATGAGAGATTATATTTCTTGAACATGGCAGGAAAAGTAGAATTATTATTTTTTAAACATTTGGGCTTCATTTGAAAACTATTGTGAGAATGAATTATATTTTTTTTGTAGTTTTATAGCGCAATATGCTGGATTAGGCATTTCTGGATCAAAATGAAAGTTCTCCATAACTCTAGGAAAAGCGCTCACCTCTTTTATGGTAGAATTGTTGCAATAAACAAATGTGCTCGGAACTGTTTGGATAGAAACCTCTCTGAAAAGCGTATATACATTCTTCCAGATAGTCAAGCGGGCTTGAAGGTCCTATATCTATTAAGGGAGCATCCAAATTAGTGTGGGAGTGTAAACAAACTCTGAAATCACTACCTAACAAAAACAAAGTAACCCTAATGTGGCTTCCACACCACCAGGATATACCAGAGAATGAGAAAGCAAGCAGTCTTGTCAAAAAAAGGGCAACGACTCTATACCTTGGACCAGAACCCTACTGTGGTCTCAGGAGATGTCACATCAATAACAAAATAAATGAATAAAACATTAGATGGAGTCTTTCTGAAAGATTCATAATCATGTGTGAAGACCAGAAACGACATGAAATTTGTGGTCGGTTTTTTGACTGGTTACTGCGTCTTCAAATATTATCTTAAGACGTTGAGCATAGCAGAGGACGACAACTGTAGCTCCGCGACCAAGCCTTGGAATCAGTACAGCATCTACTCTGGGAATGTCCTGCCCATTTCATTAAAAGGCTCAAGTACCTTGAAGTAAAACTATTAACACCTAGAGAAGGAGGACATAAGAGCTCAAAAAAGCCTCCTGTGGGAGAAGTCTCTGTATTTTGGAAGCTTTAAGGTGTAGAGTATTGTACAAAATATCTTCTAGGTAAAGATGAAGAGTGGTTGTGAATCCAAAACGACTTCCCAAAAATAATCTACAATTTAATTTCATTAATTTGAAAATAATTTTTTGTAATTATTTCTTATAGGTATGAAAGCGAGAAAAATAACGTATGTGCGCAAAATGTTGTGGATCAGTATTATTTGTCTATTATCAAAAAAGAAGTTGAATAATGGAGAAATCAAAAATTATCAAATTTCTCCGTTATTCTAATAACCATATAAGAACGCAGTGAATTGTTTTGGAACATTTGGTAATGCTGACACCATTATGTTGAATAAATTCCATTCAGGACTTCGACAAGTTTTTATGTTTATCTAAAAATGGATTTATAAAAAGGTTCAATGCACACTTGTATTATATATGAAGATATATAGAATTAAGTGTTATGTCGTTCATTCTAATGCCGAAACTAAATTGAAGACGAGCCTGAGGCTGAACGGGACCGTCTTGCAAGCAAAGTTTGCAATAGAAATCAGGTCGTAGGTCACATACCCGCGGCACCGTTTACTTATACTCTTACTTGCATTAAAGCCATGTTCTGTTCTGTAACACTATGAGAACGTAAATTTTTTTGCTTAAATCAGTACAGTACTGACACAAATTTTTATTATTCAATTATCCATTTTTCTAATGAATAACGAGAACAGATTTGATGAGAGGAAAACAATCGGAATTTTTCTCTACTATATTCGCATCTTGTTTTGAGTTATGAATTGTTATGGTGTTATATGTCGAAAATGAGAATCGCAACCAATTTTAGAAAATGAATCTCGACGGAGTCAATTCGATAACGTAAAAAAAACTTAAAATTAAATGATTTCAACAGTCTCACTTACTTTTCCGCGAAGTTGTCATGAAGATCTAAATATTTATCTCAACGAGAGACCTTCTTTTCTCTATCATCTACAAAGAAATTTGAGACTAGTGAGCTCCGGTAGATTAGGCCCTGAAACTATTCGTTGTCCATCAAACTATACCTTTGCTTATAAAAAGGGGTGATCAATGGATGCTACTACATCTTTCAATGAGTCGTGTGGCTGACACACAGATGGCGTTGTCATTGTCAACTCCATGTGACATTTACGAAGTACCAACTTTCAAAAGACTATGTGAAAAAATTCACGAATATTTGGTTTAGTCCGAAAAAAGCGACAGCCATTTAAGTGAAGCTATTTTTGTGTTAATTTATCACTGCTTCTTTATGAAAAAAAATATAATGTACAAGCTCAGAAATGGCAATAAATATTTGACCATGAGAAAGCTTTTTCCAAAGTGAGTACCGCGTTCACTCACAATCGATCAAAAACAACAACGTGTTGATGATTCACTGCACTGTTGGCCATGTTTACACGTGATAAATCAGATTTTTGGGTCTAAATGTGACAATGGACGAAGCATGGATCCATTACTGGACTCTAGAATCAAAACGATCATCATCTGAGTGGTTTGTAGCCGGTGAACCACGTCCATAGCGTCCAAAGGCAGAACAGTCAGCTGGAAAAGTTATGGTTTCAGTATTTTGGGAAGCGCATGGAATATTGTTCATTGAATATTTCCAAAAGGGAGAGACAGTCAATGGTGAATTATACATAGAGTTGATCGTTTGAATGCAAAAATAAAGGAAAAACGGCCTCATATGTCGAAGAAAAAACACTGTTTCACCAAGATAATCCACAAGTTGATGGCAACGATGGTTAAATTGATCGAATCATTCTTCGAATTGCTTCTTCATCTACCGTCCAGATCTGACTCCTAGTGACTACTGACTATTCGCTGATCTCCAAATACGCTCGCCAGTAAGAAATTCAGGTAAACTGAAGAAGCGATTGCAGAAAATGAGGCTAATTTTCAGGCAAAATACAAATCCTTCTACAAGCCCGGCATCGGAAAGTTAGAGAAGCATTGGAATCATTGTAATGCTCTTAAAAGAAACTACATTGATAAATAAAGTCTGTTTTTGGCCAAAAATGTGTTTTTCTTAGTTACGTGACTTATTAAGTGATGTGTTAGATAAGGTTTCTAAAATAAGTGATCAAAATAACGCACTTGAACTTTTGTCACAATGGTACTATGCGGTACTGTATTAACATGGATCAAAACCGTGCCAAATGTCATCATTTTGTCTTGAATTGCCCGCTCACAATGAATTTTGTTTTTGTTGTTTCTTGATCTACGAAATAAACAAGAAGCATATCATTTTATCTCAAAACAACGTAGCTATTGTTTTCCTTTTGATAAATTTTTTTTGGTCCTGAATTATCGTGCAAGTTTCGTTTCCAATGACAAGAGTTACAAAAAAATGGTTCTTTTATAGCTGATTTTCTGATGGATATCAGCATCCATATACAAGTCCTACTTTTCAAATTTTGAATAGAATTTTTTTAATTCCTATGTGATCTTTCTGTTGATAAATTATGACGATACCAAGAGTCAAATCTCAATACTTTAGAATAAATATTTTTTGCAACTCCAAACTTTTCGAGTATATCTAGAGTTGATTATTGTCTCAAAGAATCAAAATTATCTCTGTTATTTTTGTATTTATCTTTTGTCCTAAAGCATCTTTCGTTTATTCTTTTAAGCTCGTGTTGTTCTTCATCCAGTCACCAACTCGAGAATGTTGTGATATCGTGAAAACCATCCATATATGTCTTTAAGTGTGTTTAATAAGTTGGGTTGTTGGGACATTAAGATTCTTTGATATTTTGTAGAAACAGTTTGAGCCATCTTATTACCGTTTCGTTTAGTTTTTTCTACATCAAAGTTCTTCTTCAATTACTGTTTTCTGAATGCATTCTTCCTCTTCAAATTAAAATGTACATTCAGTTTATTCTTTTTTCAATATATTCCTCCTCTTGTTTATTTCAAAATGTATATTCAGTAGTTTATCATCACATATCAGTTTCATCGGTCTAATCAAAGAATATGGATTCCAACATTCTCCTGGAATCACTGTTTTCTCAATGAATTTCTTCTCTTCCTCAAAATTAAAATGTTAATTCAGTTGGTTTATCATAATTCATCAATTTCATTGGTCTAAACCAAGAATATGGAGTCCATTGAAAGAATAGGATTAAATGCTAGAATTTAGAAGTCTTCTACGCTTACTTCTGAACAGCGAATTTCGTTTGCCATCAAGATGCTCTAACTCTCGTAATATTTTCAACCCTTAATCAACCTGAATATGTATTACTATACTGATATCTGGTGTGATATAGTTAACAGGCAGCTGTAGAGTAACAATCTCAATTCGATTTAAAAAATCAATATTATGGGCTCTAATCAGTGAAATTTTCAAGCTGAAAAGAATATTAACAGTTTACTTATTTGTAGAAATTATCAAAAATTCCTCAAGATGTTATTTCAACTTATTTAACACAATTTACTAAGAGGTTTGAAATTTCCAAATTGAGAAATTTCTCCGAACATAATGAATTCGTACATGACAGCCATATCAGAAGCCAATGTGATAATACAAGAAGTGTTAACCACCTTTAGCATAGAGGACTTTAAGCCGAAGTTCAACGAATGCTAATAAAATATCGGGTTTCAGCGTAATACTCAGACAGTATTTTGAGATATCAGACTATTTTAGGAAAGACGTTTCTTGTTCTAAATAGTTTGGGAATCCCTGGTATATACTGTTGTAGGAAGCTTTCTTCTTATGTTCCATTTTATAGCACACGTATAAACCATAATTGTATAGGTGTCCACTTATCTAAATACTTCTTGATTAATGATCTGTTTCTGATGCGTATTTTCCACTTAAAACCTTTCGAAGATTCTACTACTTCTATGCTGTTTTAAATAATATTGATATTTTCTGTTATTTTTTCAATTTATATTTGTCAGTTGAATGATCATTGATAATAATACAGATCTTTCATTCTCCAGGTAAGAGGACAAGTACCAATAAGAAATAAAGCCAAGAATTTACAAAGCGACAATCATACCTATGATACATAACAGAAACATAAAAAACGAAACAGTCCTTGGATACCATTGAGATCAGAATTCTTTGGCGTTTCTTGAGAAAAACACTGCTAAACCTAACCACTAGTGACAATCTTGAGCTGGGATGAGGAAATGTAGAAATGTAGGAAATGAAGAAAGAAGAATATATTTTTAAATTACAACTTTGTCTTCAGATTTCGCTGATTCATTTCCATTTCAACCTTTTCTTACTATATAGATATCTTCATTAAATATTCTCTCCATATTGAGAACACTATTTCTCAATGTCTTAGCAACAAAAGTACTGTGGCGACCACGCCATGTGACTTTGCATTTGAAAATAGTTAAAACAGGCACACGTCCAAACAAACCTCAATAAAACGATAATCCGTCGACACCTGACTGACCGATACCTGACGAATGAAATTGCAAGTAACCTGCTCAATGTCCAAATAGCATACAATCATATTAATCCTCTCCGACATATCGGACTTGGACTTTCCCCGACATACCTCACTTGGGTAAACCCAATACCGGCTACCTGCTAATTGTCCCAGGCGAAGCGTTAGGAATCGAGGAGAGTCGTTTCCAGAGACTTAGTTTAATCTTTTTTTTTTTCATATATTTTTGTGTGTATAGTTTGGTTGATGTATTATAGTAAGATTAATTTATCGAACTTTGTTTATTTTTCTACCTTTCCACTACCCTCGACACTAAAACTAGCACCCATAGTACTTATACGTACAATACAAAGCTAGAAATCAAACTGAAACAGACTAAGAGTATTCACTTATCTCCTCTGCTGCAATTATTTGAGAGTCAATATAAGAAATTTTGAGAATTTCTATAAAAATCCACCAAAGTTACGATTGTTGATGTATACCATTGATTTTTGTTACTACCGTCACGAACTCATCTCCACCCTGGAACCGGTCCTGCTTATAAGTAGAATTCTAAAATTCGGCGAAAGCCCCTCATTTGACGAAATACCCGGAATTCGTTTGATTTTTATAGCAAGCGGTTTATTTTCACTGTTTCTTTTGAATAGTTTCTAGAAAGGTCTATTTATTTATTAATTTATTTTGATTGTTTATATTTCTAGAACTTTGGATAATTATTTTTGGATATATAAGGAGCTTATGTACTGCAGTTTAGTTCTGTTAAGAATAATAGTCGTGGTGAACAGACCGAAATAGAAAATAACCGAAGAATTTAAATAAATTATTTAAGTTAGTTGATTGATAGTTAAGTTAGTTAAGTATGTGTATAGTGTTTAAATAAATTATGAACGTAAGACATAGTTAATATTAATTTACCCCACGAATAGAAATCGTATAAATAAATAAGAAAATCATTACAGTACTATTTACTATTTAATTTATGGTAGACTGTAGGAAAAATTGATAATATACATGTATGTATTGGTTATTAAAAAGTTGAAGATTATGTAAACCACTATTCCTTGTCCCAAAATAAAAAAGCAACGCAACAGTATTCTAGCATAATTTTTTTCGAGATCAAAAAATAGACAATTTTTTGTAGAAAGTACGCACCTGACTGAAAGAACATTTACACGGCCTATAACACATCATAGGTCAAAGGAGATTGTAAATGTGTGTCCTTGCCTTCAGAAAAATTTCGTTGATGAGATCGATAGCTTTGCCTCACTCCGTCGGTTTTCAATTTAACGTTGAGCTCATGAATTTATTGTTTATCACTTCAAACATCAACTCTCGTTAATCGAAAACCACATGCTCTAACAAAAATTATAATGAATTAATCACAGTGCGAGGTTGCCAGTAACGTGGCCTTCATTACATTAAAAATACTACAGAACATTTTTTGAATAAATAGCATTTACCATTATCATAGTGCTTGAGGATGTAGACTTGAAATTGATGGTAATCAAATTGGTAATTATTACAATTATTATTTTTGCTATCTCTTAATTAATTCCAAGATGAACTATTGGACATTAATTATTATCATTTTCATTGAAAAAGTTGATTATATAGAGGAAGTGGTATGAAATAGATTTAATAAATGTTCTCTTATATTAGTTGGTGAATTATAGTGACTTCCACAGTATTCACAGTTAAATTAACGATTGATTAATATTTTCATGGAGTAATTTCTCGATTTTTCAAATAATATCACATTATCTGCATTAGTCGATCAGAAGTAACAAAATAATGTACGAGGATAGTTCCAGAAGAACCTTGTATGATTTAGAGATGGTGGTAATTGCTTGAAATACCACTGTATTAGAAAGTACACAATCTATACAACATATGTTTTAAGTTTGGAGAAGCAACGTTTAGTATCGGTTTGGTAACCATGTATAGTGAACGTTTACTTTGAATTTGTAAGCATGGAAAATTTTGGTTATCGCTATGTGATACTATACTTTTAATGGAATAGCCTTGCACAACCAATAGAAAAGCTGAACTAGATTTTACTCTGAGTGAGACTGCTCCTTTACCAGCAGTAAAATATTGGGTAGCCGAGTGGTCGAAAAAATGAGGTTGCGACTTCAGAAATGTTAAAGAAAATCCATAAAGCGGCACTGGATAATCGTCCACTGAAAGTGCTCGACCGAGCCGATACAATAGGTATTTCAAAAAAAATGTGGTACATCGCATATTAACTGAAACTTTGGAAATGAGAAAGCTATGTACAAGATGGGTGCCGTGATTCATCGAGAACATCGCAGGGAAAAGTGAATGGAGGTAAAAGAAGATTACTGCTGATTTCATGCATTCAATCCATCTTTGACATTTGTATTTGTAATTAAGTTGCTTTCTCCATCTCATTCGATAATAATGGCAGACAGTACTGGACGACAGTTGATATCGATATCTCACTATTCGGTACTCCAATAACTAAAGACGGGATTAGAGAAGAAATACATCATTCAAGATTCAACAAATAATGAAACAGTTGGCCCACAAATACTAAAACTTATAGATGAAAAGGGCATAATAGCATTACAAAAAGTGTTAAATATCGTATATGAGACAGCTCACTATCCAAAACAGCAACTTTCACTCCACTTCACTTCACTTCACTTCACTTCAACTTTCAAGTTTAACAACAAAAGTGTTCAACTTTTATACTCCTACCTAAGAAGACCGAAGCAAAAACTGCGAATCTATTAGCACGATAAGTAATACTTTAAGATATATTCCTTACAATTAGAAAAAAAAAACAAAAATGCGAAAGAGAAATAAGCGACTCACAATTTGGGTTTAGGTACACGAGAAGCAATAATCTCCATGCAACTAATGGTCCAGAATTTCTGAACAAATATGTATCTATGCTTCATTGATTATAAAAATGCTTTCGATAGAGTGGGATATCATAAAAAATGCAGCTTTTCAAAAGACTTGACATAGATCGGAAGGTCACTGATGCATTTAAAACTTATATTTGAACCAAGCAGCATAAGTAAAAATAGATAATAATATGTCCAAAACCATAAAAATCGAAAATGGGGTAATACAGAAATATATCTCCACTCATGTTTAATTTATTTTCGGAGATTTCTTTCGAAATCTCTTTCTCCGAAAGAGATTTTTCAGTACTGGAGGACCTGGAATGAGAGCTGAAGTTAATGGATTGTGGTTTCAGCATAACATTTAACGGCTTTTTAACGATTGGATATCAGACAAAGAAATAAAATATCGCATCACACAGACCCGGCAGTACTTTACCGACCTTCGACAAATGTTTACCTGTTCTGTAACATTGAAAAAGGATGGCATTAATAGATTGGAGGCTTTCGAAATTTGGATTTATCGCAGAATCCTCAAAGTACCCTGAACAGCTAGACTAACAGATGGCGAGATACTAAGAAGTGTGAAAAAAGCGACAACAACTCTTAAATTATTATAAGAGGATAAAACTGCACATTTACACCATATAATTCAAATTACTAAATATGATCTTCTGCAACTGATAACTGAGAGAAAGATCGAAGACCGGATAGGGATCGGTCAAAAATGTCTTGGCTACGAAATATCAGACAAGACATAGGCATACACGATATACAGTCGGGTGCGCTACAGCTCGTGACGATTCTTAATCCGTTGAAATAAGGATGCGCCAACTCGGGACAGGGATATTTTAGGTAAACGAAAAGGTAGTCCGATACAACTTGTAACGGTTTCATTAAAATTATTACCTGTAATTTAGTATCTAATCCACTTTGTGATGTTTAAATACTTGATTTTCATTTCATAATTAAAATCCCGAGTTGCATAATAGTCACGAGTTGTCTAAGCTTCATGACAACCACGATCACGAGCTGGCACATTATAACAGAAGTTAAAAATTTATGGCGGGTATTAAAATCCCGAGCTGGCACTTGCACATATAGATCTTAATACATGCCGCAGGAAATAAAGAAAGAATGAAAAATCTATCGCAAACATCCATTATTGGATTACATTAGAAGAAGAAACTAGCGATACTTCTCTATGTTAAGTGGTAGTTTCAAACGACGTTTTATTACATATTATATTCTTGAAAAATAAGGAATCGAATTCCAACACAAATTATTTTCATAATGTTGTCCATTGACTATTTCATATTGACTCATATTATAGATCCGGAGAAGACATTATTCAGTTAAATTTTATTTCTGCGGTTTCCACCATTGAGAAACTTCAAATTGTATAAGAGCCTTATTATGATAACCTGTTATTTGAAATATTTATAAAATGCTATTATCATACCAAGAACTGTCAAAGGGACAAAAACGTTTAATAAGACGTTCGGTTTGCGGCCTGGGGTAAGAAACTGACCGCTATTCATAGAACTTTAACAAGCACCTCTGACAATGGAAGAGTGTTAAGTCTAATCAGACATATAAAAAAGGTAGAAAGTGGAGTTATTATCACTAACAATAACGTTTTCCAGAGATGTACTGAATTATTTTAACACAAATGGTTTGCTTTAAAGTTATATTACGTGGATAGATAGTGATGTGCAGAATGACTGAAATGGGAAGAAGCTTAGAAAATTCGTTTTTAGAAGGAGTACGAATCATGATTCATTTTTTGTTGGCGAAGAATTTGTTCGCATTTTTCATCAGAATCAGATCGTGAAAGTTTATGGAGAAGAAGCAATAAGCAGATAACGTCACTACTCTAGGAAGCAGATAAGATACTGGAAAGTGAAATTTGGTAGGAAACGCCCCGTCAAGCTCTACAACAAGAGAAATTGAGAGACGAAAGAACTTATTGAAAATTTTCCACGGGTAAGTGAAATCTCGTGGTAGAAACTGAGTAGCAAACTGTTTCAGATATGTGCAATGTGTGTACCAGTTGAGCTCCAGAGATATCATCTGATAAGAACAACTGAATGATATGCAGTTTCTCACTTCATTACCTTCTTGATAGCCAGAATTTCTAGGATAACCTCGTTCAATTCTACTTGTTTAAAAGCCAAAACAAATCATTATTGTCTAATTTGATACGGTCACGTTAAAACATCCAAGGGATATGTTGAGTGAAGGAGTCATCATTCTGTGTGACAATATTAGATCCATTATGCTAAACCAACGCAGGATATGTTGAGACGATTCAAGTGAGGAATTTCCAATTAACCCTCGTAAAGTCCTGATTTGGTACACAGGGACTATTTTCTGGTTCTAAAGCTAGAGAAGCACTTTTCCAGCATAATATTTTATTGATGTACCCGCTGTTATAACTGGATGGACATGTACCTTATTTCTATCAAAATATGTAAACAAGTTGAACTTACTACCTCAATAGAGTGTAGAACACGTTTTTCTATTTATGTAGTGGTAATGAATATTTCTTAAGCTACGTCTGATAAAACTTTTCACTAAATTCAATATCTTTACGAAGCTTTCTCGAAGTCTTCTTGGCAGTATTATCACTATTTTCCTATCATCTCAAGTTTAAGGATAGAATTACTTCCTTTTATATTACATACGCTATTTTTCAATTGCTTCTGCTTTCAATCTATATATTATACTGTTTAATCAGTCTCCAAAGTAGGAGACTACAACACGTGAATTTATTCTTAGTTCGACGTATTTGCTGCTAATGAAAAAAAAAAATGTTTGCTCTAAATCCCTATCTACAAAAATTCCAACTTTCATTCAAACATAATAGTATTTGACGTGTAGGGTAATTGAAAAATTGAATCTGGCCATATATTTTTTTTAATTTCCTATGTGTTTGTTTTATGAGTTGTTTCAACTTTTCAGCAGCTTCGCGCCCAAAATACATAGACTCCTTCCAAAGCAAGCTATTATTATGGGAATATTAATATTTTGAATAAGTTTTCAATTATTAAAAGAAAATGCTGTAATCAAAGTTAGCGACTGAGAAATTTTTATCGCAGAAATAAACTCCTGGACAAAATTAACTCATATTTTTTATTCAATGCTTCTAAATGTTATTGATTTTAGGGCTCTTACTATACTTTTAAGTCTTTATTGAAATAAACTCAAAGAAATTTTTTATTTATTGATATCACTATACGACATGTGGGCCATGGACCTTGTTTTACAATGATAGTTGTTAATCAAGTTAACTATAGTATCAAATAATCTGGTTTGGACAGTAATTCGTATTAAGCTTCGTTTTAGAGTAAAACTGTTTCTCATTTTCTAAAAAATGCTGAATAAAGCAAAGTTTCTCCTAGAAGCAAGCTTTTGATTGTAATTGTTTTCATTACATGCATGTTTGGAAGTTCATTTGGAAGTATATCAAGTAAAAAAGTAACCGTCAAAGAAATTTGTCAATGGAGGAGGCAGTGCGAGCATCGACTCTCCTGGATAAATGATATTCAATGCGATATATTGCTATTTTGTTAGGAAGACATCAGTTGCATTTATCAAATTGATGATCGTTTTTTGAGACAAGCCACCAGCAATCTGCTAAAAAATGAATTATCAGATGTTCGAAATATCGATATATCGCCTTGAACAGTTAGAAGACGTTTACATGAAGCAGGGTATGAGCAACAGAAGACCAACCAAAAAAGTCTTGCTCACCAGAGACCAGAAAGATTAGATTCTGCAAGACTACATCCGAATTGGACCATGAATGATTAGAAAAGTTTTCTCCGATGAAACCAGAGTTAGCTTTAAGCTCTCGATGGACGTGAGCGTTTTTGGCGAAGGCAAGAGAAAGTATTATCAGCTAGATTATATCCCCTAAAGTGCCTTTGGTGGTGACTCTAAAATGTTTTCCTTTTATTCCGCTTGTTAGGCCTAATATTTTATTCATGCAGGACAACGTTCGTGGCTAGTGGCTACTCACATGATGCCAATATCCCTTCATTAGCGTGGCCTCCTAACAGTCCGGATACGAATCTTATAAAAATTTATGAGACTATCTCAAAAAGAGGATTCGAAGTTATAGTCTCCCAATTTCAATCACCAATTCAATTTCAATCTCCAGCAAAAACAACCTTTTATGGAAAAAAATAAGACAAATTAAGGTTATGTTGAGGTCATATTCGATTAAATTTTCATTATTATTTCAATGTTATTTTCACTTGTGTTTATATTGTAAATATTTAGATTAATTAAAGTGTTGCGTTAATTTCGTCCAGAAGCTGGAAAAATTGTCAGATACGACAATTGAGATCAGGACTAGGGAACAGGACGGCGTTCTCTCACATTTTATTATTTTTCATATAACATATTGATGAAATACTTACAAAACACTGAATTGGATGAAGTGGCTTAATTAAATGGACACTTATGACAGAGAAAAAATTGCTACTACATAAAAAACGAATACTTCAATATAAAATCAATCTCACACGAAATCAATTCATATGATGTATTGTTCTTCTTTTAAAGTTTCTACTTTTATTTTGAACTTTCGCACAGTTCTGTATTTTCCACTAGATTGTAAGTTATTTTAGAAATAGACGCTCCATTAACTGCAAATGAATATTTTCCGATCCTCCCAAGCGATACTGTATACACTGTTTACACAACTACTACACCAACACTCACAATTACACTCTGACGCGTGTTTCGACAACCAAGTTATCGTCTTCAGAGACCTTCAGTGTATTCAGTATGAATATCGCTAACGATTCCAGAAATTCCAATTTACCACGAAAAAAATTTGCTGAATACGTCCCCTGTTTGTACTCAACCAGAATCAGTAATGACAACAATAGTAAACGTTTCTTGTATTCCTCACAAATACGTTTCCATTGGTATAATTCGTACATTTGTACATTTTATTTATATAAATAAATTTAAGTACATATGTTACATGATATATCTATTACGAAATTATTGGTTAAATCGTCCGGAAATAAATATTGTTATTCATTTACAGCGGAACAAAATTAGTTTGTTAAATATTTTGATACGAAATTAAGGTGAATAGAAGATTTATAACTAACACAAAGTAGTTGAGAGATCTGAAAATAAGGTGGAAAAAGATAACAGATATTTGTACACTGAAATTTGTACATGTGAGTAGGTGAGTGTTGTCTGGACGATTTCCGGGTTGGTGGTCTCAAAATCGGGGCGATTTTTGTATTTACAAGCTTATAAAAATGAGGGAGTCTGTAGTTTATCTACTGGAAATCATGTGACATATGTTTATAATAAATACGTTTCTAATTTTAACGTTTCTGTGTTTCAAAGTTGTTGTGATTTATCTTGAACATACATTCACTAACTAATTTTCAAAGAATCTTTTTAGTTTGAATCTGAGAAACCAAGTTGTTTTATTTGATTAAAAGTAAGGATCCAGCTTGGTTACGTTCTACTACATAATTTTGTCCAGAAATAAATAACGGAGAACTTCTACGATCTAGCATTTTATAGATAAACGATGCCCATCTGAAAATGACAATTTTCAATAAGTTTCTCTTAATTTAACGCTACATTCATGTAGACTATGCGAAAGATTCGGGAGTGTAGTGAGTAGATGACGTGGAGATGATGCTGTGACTTCGCATTTGACCCCTCGTTTCTAAGTTGAAGGCCTTTAAAGTTGCGAGATCAGAATTTATATTTGAGTATATTTTCTAAATTATACATTCGAAGATTATGAATTTTTAATAGTCCATTTGCATGGTCACTACGTTTCCCTGAATTGAATACAATGGATTGATTTTTTTGGTGATTTCTTAACAGTTTAGTTTATGCACCGATAAAAACAATAAACGAAATGATCAATAGAATAAACATCCATTTTGACGCTATAAGGCAGAATCATGGACTGCTCTTCCAAGTTCAAAGGAATATCCTTCGTGGACTCCGGAAGTGTGTGTGGAAGTGTAAGGTGCTCACTTCGAACATCGAACCAAATTTTTCTACATATCAATTTTTTCTTTACGTAAGTAACACGATGTTCGACAGTATGCAGTTCAATTAGAAATATTTGATTGTGTTTCAATACCTCTTATGAGTATTTTCAATAAATAATTATAATGTATGATAATTTTCATCAGAATGTCTCTTTATGGCGAACGGTTTCAGATTGTAGTTGTCCCTGTAAAAGTTAAGGATTGTTAACCATCGGGCATGAGCCGTCCCTGGCCTTCAGATATTAGTGTCTTATTGGTCGAATGTATCTATCAGAAAATATACTTAATTATAAAAGCTGATTTTGCAACTTTAAAGGCCCGTAACTCGGAAATGAGGGGTCGTATGAGAAAATTTACTTATGTCACAGCATTCTTCTCATTCATTTCAGCCATAGAGCAGTTTCTTATCTCATGTACTATATTTCCACACTTTTTTTACCTCTCACTAGTTCCTCCCAATTAGCGATCCCCCGTACTTTACGTTCTTCATATATTTGGTCTTTCCATCTGGATTTCGTTTTCCTTCTATGTCTATTTTCTATTGTTCTTTACTTTTTATGCTGGATTATCTTGATATCTGCGCTTTCACGCACTTTTCTTCCATCTAGTTTCTTATTTTTCTTCCCATTATTCTTAGATTCTCTTCGTCTATCTGTGATAAGTTCATTACTTCAGTGCATCAGTTATTATTGGCCTTATTATGGTCTTGTAAATTGTTCCTGTTCAGAATATCTGAAATATCTAATATAGTTTATCAACTACATCTGTTTCATTTTCTTCGTTGCCGGATAAATCTCCTGCAAGGTACGAAAAACAGTACGAGCTCTTTAAGAAGTGGTGTCACCAGAAAAAGAAGAAAAACCCAACGGAAAACTTATTTATTGCTTATTTTTTAGAAAAATCCAAAATCTGGAAAAGAATTACTTTATGGTCTATATTTTCGATGATTAAAAGTACTCTCGCAATAAAACAAATATCCAAAACTCATCAATTTCCTGAAGAAACAAAACAAAGGGTACACTACAAAAAAATCAAAAATTTTAACCAGAGAAAATATAATAGAATTCTTGTTAAATTCTTTTGCGTCGTCTAAAAAATGTGTACGCCTCGGCTGAAATACTACTTTGTTGAACTCGTCGCTCGTCTCGCAATTTTCAGACTCGTCCAACAAAGTAGCACTTTCAGTCCTTGCCATACAAATAACTATTGTTTTATTAATTGATACTTAAGCCTCAGGCTTCTGCTTCCTTATTTATCTTTGCCAGGACTATTTCTTAACATTCCTTTCTTGTTATCCAGGCCGTCTGCATATTCTAATCATGTTTTACATTTCGCAGGTGTTTTGTTGATATCTATCCTTCGTATTACTGATGCTAAACGGTTATCTTGTTTCAATTATTCGTCTAGTTTCTTCTGTTAATTTCTGAATCGTCTACCTATTGGTTACTCCAATTCGATTCCTTCATTTTGAGAAGCGTTGTGACCTCGTGCTTCAGTTCTACGCCTCTAGTTTACTTTTTTCCTATGATTTTTCCTTTAACTTTTCATACATACTTTCTCTCTTCTTTTTTCTTCTATGTCTAAAAGTACCACTTTTTCACTATAATTTTATTTATATTTTTCCATTCTTCTTCCATATCATAGTCTTCCTGTTATGTATTACCATAAGTTAACCATACTTCAGGCTTGTCTCCACGGTTCAAGTTTTCGTACCGTCCTTTCTTATATCCATGGTGAAGATAGAGTTTAAATATGTTACAAAGATAACTGGTGCCACTAATATAAAGTAATTTAAAATTAGGCCAAGTTCTTTTCTTTCATTCTTTTTGGGAAACTCTACATTTCATGCCTATATAAGTGGCAAATTCCAATAGATAAACTTCAAATTGTCGTATCACAACAATTATACATTCTTATAACGGTTGCGTTGCCTCTTTCAAATCAATAGTCACAGTCGACAAATAAAACACACATCCTTTGTCAATTTAATTTGACCTTTACGCGTTTTTACTTGAAATAAACACTTCGGAATCTAGTGAAAATCAAACGGACATAATTTCATGGATTGATTGATGATAGAGTTTATTACAATTGATAGTAAATAAAAGTAGAAAAAAATATTAAATTATACCCGAGATAGATGACTCTCAGTTATCGCATTACCATTGAATGGTATGACGTCATAGAAGGCGAGTCAGGTCATCATTGTCCGAGAAATGACGCTCCTTAGAATCTCGCGGATGGGATGAGGACAGACGTTGAAAATAAAGAAGACAAGATACTCACGATCTTGTCATATTTCGTTTTGCGGATATTATCCAGTGGCGGATAAACGTTCTCAATTTCAATATTACCGTAATATTTTCAAATTATGAAGATTATTCACCTCATATTTTAAATGAAAGAAATTAAGTGAATTGTTGATACCAAAGGATCCACTAAAATTAGTGATATAATTGCCGCGGTGATAAAAAATAGATTCATAATGAGAGAAGTTACTACACCTGGTGAGGTTCCTCTGAGATATGTTGAAGATAAAGGCGATTGACAGAAACAACATTTGACATATACTCGTACATTATAAATATAGCGTAGACTTCTCCAGAAGAAGCACGGGTAAGAAAGTGAGAGTGGAGCGATAGCCTTAAGAAAAATAATTATTTCCTGGCTAATGCAAGACAGGTGAAAATATGGCTGGAGGTACTCAAGACAGGTCTACATATCAAATATAACCAGTGAATTTATTGTATAGTAAGGTGATAAGTCTACTGTGAATTTCGACAATTATTCGAAATCTTGTCAGTAGAAGATTGGTTCTAGGAATGAGGCAGATTAACTAGTTTGGATAGATTCTTTGATTGGTTACGTAATTTTTATTTTCCGTGTAATTAGTTCTCTTACATAAATAAGTATAGATATTTTGTAACTGTTCTAACTGTGTTTAATAAAGTTTCTCTGACTGTACAAAGAGAAGTTTCGTAACAACTGAAGAACTTCTGCAGGGATGTTCGACACCTACTTTGTTCAAAATTTTCATGGAATGCAACCTAAAACAGAACACAACCAACAGAAATGAATATCGATACTCATCAAGTTTTACGGATCACTAAGTTGACATAACATGGAAAAGTATCTGAGTTATGTGGTGAGAAAGTTGGAAGGAGTTCGAGAAAGTGAGACAGACGGATAAAAAAATAAATAACCCAAAAGTAGATGAAGGATAAATAGATATGTTGTCTGTAGAAGCATTTTCAGCTAGTTCGATACCTACAATTCCAATATAAAAATAACTAGCCATATTAACTGTTATTTTTTAGAATATGAAGTATGAAAAGTTGGTAGAAGTCGTGTTTAGATTGAACAATAGAGTGATGGGTAAATATAGTTTTAATACACGAAATTGAAGCGAGTGATACATTACAAAGAACTTGTAAAGAGGAGTTATGACATTGATGGCTTGTATACTAAATAGGCCGCCTGTGCGAGGCTGGAGATCGGTGATATCGAGGAAGAGTTTAGATGTAGAATCGACAAATTAATCCTATATCGGTGTTTGTTCGTCTTTGATTTATATTGATGGATAAATTGGAGCCTACTGACATGTTTAAATAATATACATGAAGTAAAGTGGAGTCTTGAATAAAGATTTAAATTACAACAACTCATAGTAAACATTAACATTTAGATAGTTTCCAGTTAACAGAATTGTGAGATAATAAAATTTTTCATTTTAAGATGAATCATCTGTAGCCTATCTATGTCGGAATATATTTGATAGTTCATTTGGATTAAATTCAAAGCCTGATATATTTTGACGATCTCGCTATTCTTTCGTAAATATGTAATAATATCCTGAAAAATGTGTATCCAAACTTGAAAACTCGAAATTCAATTGTATTTAAATATGTCCCGCCAATGGTTTTTTACAGGGTGTTTTGTATGCAACATTAACTGTAAACTAACTTTTATGGTTGATTCTGTTCATCACATCAATGTTTGAGGGGTCAGATGAAAGTCAACGGAAATATACTGTGTATTTAATGTTTGATAGATGATTGATGTGAAGAAAAATGTTTAAAACCGCTTTATCTATATGACCTACCTGAACAATCACGATGTTTTGGTGAAAATTCCCAGTATTTTGTACACACTATGCTGATGATTGCATAAAGTGTTTTAATAAACTATTTTGTACTCGATTTATTTTTGTATCAACTTGTTATTGTAGAGAACCAGACGATATTTTTATATGTATGTCAAATAGACGAAGTTCTTTGAAATTGATATATTAATTAACACCAGTGAAAGATTTCCTTGCTGTAACCTGAGCTAAATAGAAAATAGTAGAATAAACCCATCTAAATACGAAAATGGTAAGAAGAAAGCTGAAGAACGTGAAGTTACTTTATTACATGAAAAAACCACATATAGAACGTTTACTTAATTTATATAAAAATGACTGAAAATTAACTAACTTATAACAAAAAGTGATCAGCAGAAATCACCCATCACCACTGTATCCTATAATCCTGGTTACCAAATTCTCATTATTCTTGGTAGAGCCTTTAACCTAGCTTGACGCTGCTCTAGCAAAAATGATGGAAGAAAATGAAAAAAAATCAATTTTTGATGACATTAGCTAGCCAATCGCCTTCTAGGAATATAAAAATTTATCGACAATTTGTTTGCATTTATATTGTTAATCAATCTCCTCACGATACTTTATAATGAGTTTGAGGCTCTAAGCTCTTGGGTGGTAAGCTTTTCTATGAAATTAATATCGCAAATCAATTTTCTTACTTGTAACGCTATAAAAATGCATTCCTGCAACTTTCCGACATTTTTTTTAGTGTCATTTTTTAAGATAGTAACCTTGAAGTTCTGACTATTGCTTTGACAACTCCAAAAGACTTTTTTTAAACAACCAAATGTGGCTTGCCAGAAGCTTCGTAGCTTCCCAAACAACCGTTATTATTTCCATTATGTGCAAAAGCAATATCAAACTGACATATAAAAATAGCAATAATCAAAATGTTTGGTGGTCTCTCGCCATGTCGTTAGAACTATAAAAGGTATATTTTTATCTTTCTTTTTATCTACTTGCAGAAAATGGTTTTACTGGTAATTTCTGCGGTGCGATTGACTAACCATTTTAAGCGTTGAAAATTTTCCTACATTCACTCTAAAACCCAAATTTTAACTTAATGAGAGTAACCCATTCTATAAAATCATCCTGCTGATAAATAAAAACCAATTTAATAACCCCTTATAAAACTCGCTAATAAAAAAGGATCTAGAAAATATATTGAAAAGTGTTTCAAATTACAGATTTATGAATATTGCTTATGTCATTTGAAAAGTATTGGCATTATAAGAATATTTGTTTTAATATTATGAGAAAAATCGTGCAAGTCAGTGTATTCAAAGAAGTGAACATTTTCAACACCTATAGACCTCAATTTCGAATATCTAAAAGCTGTATCAAAAGTGTTTCAACATCTCATGTATTCGTTTCAAAATATTCAAGGTCAACGATTTTTTCAAAATAATTTCATTTCCTATGGCATATGGACGTTCTTCATAACTAGATTGTTTTTTAAATACTTTGGATCATTTTTAGACATAAGTTGGAGCCTGCTTAACGCCAGTAACTCACGTTATAGAATTTACTCATAATGTAGTATAAATTGTTAACATTTTCATTTATGTTGGGAATACAACAAAAAAATGGGATACAACTTTTTCAAATATATCAGATCATTTGTCAAAAGAAGTTTAAAAAATGCATCTTCACAAACAAATAATTCATATGTTATTTTTCAATTAGGATTTCATCTGCACATTTCCATTTTTCCAAGTCAATATATTACAAATACAAACGGCGAGGCGACATTATTCAACACCCAACAGCACCAAAGTTACGCCAATTGAATGATTTTTCTCTCAATATTCGAATGTCGTGAATTATATCCCATTGTCATTAGTGGAAGATCTTATTGTGATAATTTTTGAAATTTACTATCTTTACCGACTGGCAAATATCACGATTCTTATGCAGAAATGTTTATAATCGTGAAAGAATTGATAACTTATTTAATTATAAGTATCAAATTCACAAACAAATTCCCAAAACTGATATTTAGGAGATCGTAAACTTTTTAAAGAAGTTTTCTGATCAAAAATCACATGATAAGGACCTTATTTATTATGAAATTTCTTGGACGTTTTGTTAGCAAATTTTTTTGATAAGTGGTGATTATCGAAATATCCGTACATATGTTTCCAAAAACTTTCCTTTTCCTAACTTGTTAAGTGATGAACGAGGATTCCTATTACCTACAAGTCCTTCCGTTTCGTCCAGGGCATTAACAATCAAAAATCGAGATATTGAAAAATCTGGTGTACCAAAAATGTGTGAAGCAACAATTTTAAATATATTTTTACGAACTGTATCCCGGGATACAACCCGAAAGACAGAGCTGGTGGTTTCAAAAAAAGGCAAAAGTATGGTTGCTCAACCAGACGAGGGATTCTCTCCAGAAATACAGAAATTATGGAAAGGTCCAGAATCAATTATGTCATTTATCGCATACGCAAAACCCCCAATGGAAAACCGAAAGTAGTCCTTCAAAAGTGACTACCACGAATGAGATCATTATAGAAGGAGTAGAGAACCATATCGGAGAAGAGTTAATGGGTGCCTAGATTTGTGGTCATTTCAGAAAATTGAGATTCGTTCACTCTGCCGGAAAATTATTCGCTTGCCTGCAACATCTCTGCCCTTATCAATAACGCACGAGGGCTGGCATCCGCCTTACGAAAGAAGTTTGAGTAATTAGAAAAATTTCAGGCTCCAGCCCCTGCAAGACACTGAGACTCAAACTAAATTACTAAGAAAGCCTTTTTATTCGCTTACATTCTAGAAGTCGAATTATGGAGAAATCCGTTTTGTATAAATAGGCGCTTATTTATCAGTGAGTGACCCCAGCCCTGCAAAGGTACACATCGGAATAGATACGGTAAATAAATTAGTATGTTAAGAATTAAATGAGTGTTTAGTAATAAGTCTTAGGGAATAGCTTAGTGGATAGTGATTAGCTAGAGTATTTGGTGTGTTTAAGTAAATTAGGTAATAAGAAGCACCGTTTGTATGAATTCGCCCTACCGAGTATAAACTATCTAAATAAATAAAAAAAAAACAGTTCACTATTTTTCTATTATTCTAGTAGAAGAAAATATATTATGGGAGAAAAACATCAGTTTAATTGTAATTTCTAGTATAGTTTCGAACTGAACATACTATTGGTATACGGTAAATTCAGTAGAAACTATCTTTGACAGATATTAATATAAAAAAATCGTCAAGCAAATATTTAAGGTAGCTTTTGAAATTATTTGCGGGAAAAGTTGCCGCTTAATTGTTTCACATATTGTTGAAGTGTTTGCTTTCTAATATCAAAAAAAAATAGAAGAGTTATTTCTTTTCGCATTATCGATCAAAAACTTGTGTTTCAGTTTGGCCGACAGTCTTTCGCAAGTTGTTCACAAATCAACTTGTGATTTTTCAAAACAGTAAACAAACTAAAGTCTTTGTTGTAGAAACTATACTTTACTTCATATTTTAGATCAGAGTTGTCTAAAATAAACATAGCATGCATTTTTACGACATCAAGCATAGCGTCCTAATATTTTTTAGGTTTTTCTGACATCAATTTTCTCAAAGTGTTGCTGTATTCTCCGACAAACTTCTAGATTTTCCCCTCATATCTACAGGGCTTTTGTAAAAGACAGAACATTTATTTATTCTTTCGATTCTATTGTCAGAAATTCCAAACGCTGTCAAGAAAACATCTCTGTAAACTTGAGTAAGAACACCATTCACTTGTATGAATGGAATTTTTTTGTGGGCAAGTAATCAGGCTTTTTTTGAGCTTCCTCATTATTTATATCAGACCTGTGGGTTTTGCGTCTACGTTACACAGGCCTAACCTCCACTAAAGGAGACACGTGTCTTGGGTACTTTTATTTTTCAAAGAGTAAAATGTTTCCCATAGTTCTTGTTTCAATTCATCTATCAATTTCGAATAACATTTCAAAGTGCTTTACAGTTTTCATCATTTAGCGGGGTTTTACTGGGACCTTCTTTTTGTTTGACCCTAGCAATCCAAATCATGATCCGTTTGTATTTTTCTTCGTGCTCGACGCTTACGCTTGGGATTAGTTCATCAACTGAAATATCCGACAAAGCTTAAGAACTATATAATGTAGTAGTAGACAAAATAACACCCAATTTTCACCGAAAACTCACGAAAACTAACCACTCAGAGTAAGGTAACCTCTGAATCAACAGTTACTATTACTGTATTATGAACCTTTGAGTCCACAAAATACATATCAAGTGATATCAACAAGCTCACCAAACTTTACATGTGAAATTTACCGCATAAAGCTCCCAAGGGACAGCGTTTGGGTACTTTCTGAAATAAATGGATTATTTTCAAGCCTCTCAAATATGAATGCTGATAAAAAACATACGTTATTTCTTCCCTAAAAGATGTATTTAACTTTAAACTATACAGTACCACCAAAAACATATTTTTTGATATTTTGTCGCTTAGGGGGTTTCAGAAATAAACAATTCAATTGCAACTTCAATAAGTACCTAAAGCACTAATTATATCACCACTCATGATAGGAACCATTAGAATCTGTTAATCATGATCATGAATATTCATTTTATAATTATTTATAGTTATTGTATACGATAAAACTTAGTAGTTGAGGCAGCTTCAACGCAGCTTGAACGCTATTCAAATTATTGAAAGCACTCCATTTATTCAATTTTTTTTTGCTTAATAAACAGTTGTTTACAAAGCTGAATGCGCAGAAATCACCGCATCGTATTTTATATTATTTCTTTTTTCTTGTATATTTATTTGAAATGCATGGGTATTATAATCGAAGACCCTGGTAATAAAACGACAACAAATCATAAACCTATTCTGTTATTTAGAAACAATGTGTGGTCCAAACATTCCCGATTTGTATACATTGCATCAAAGTTTTATTATAAACACAACGTTCTGAGAATACGAGTGCATCTCCTCTTCTATCATTCGCATGTTCTTCTTTTAGTTAGTGGCATCATTTTAATGTAAACCGAAGAGTTGTTTACATACGACACATTACTATTGGTGAGACGCATCTTAAAATGATAGTCCGCTCTTCACTAATAAAACATGTGTCCTGTTATGTTTTCCTACAGGGTAGTTCCATGTGAGCTGAAGGTTTGCACGACGACAATAAACAAAACCTATATTAAAATACAAATTTAGAAATCGATAAATGATAGAAGTCTTTATAATATCGTGAATAATTTTTTATGGAATATCAATTTAATATCCTAGTTTTGTTAAGGGTACTTTTTTTAGTATTTACCAATGAAAATGTTGTTTTCTTATGTCCATATTTTTATCAATTTTTTCTGTCTTTCTGATACCTACTCTTATGCTTGTTAAATATGAATACTATCAATATAACCTACCGCATTTTTCAATTTTTTGATTATTATTAGTGCGCCTTAATCGCCTTGATTGAAAATACGGAAGAACGCTTCCTCTCATATTTTCTAGCAATACCTCTATAAAATTTGTCATGTGCCATCTTATCTCCGGAGATCCTATTGTCATTTTACCAAAACTATATTTCTTGAAATAAAGGTTCCAAAAGTAGTAAGTTGATACTGGTTCAATTATTTTATTATTTTTCAAAATCAATTTCTTATTTCCCCATCACATCAACTTCATTCACAAGTAATTCCTTTTCTCAGTTTCAGGATCTTCAATTTCCACAGTCGTTGATAACTCTATCACATCAAAGGTAAATTTTTTCCGTTTGTCGATATTTAGATCATTGTAAATGGATTTTTTTAATCGAACTCATGCAAACTCCTTTTTTGTGACCATTCCATATGTCCGCAGAGAAGGAAAAACATCTCTGCGAGAGAGAGAGAGAGAGAGAGAGAGAAATGCTTTATTGTAAAAAAATTGTTACAATTTGTTGTGTTGTAAAAACTGAAAAACAAACATAAAAATAACTAAATAAAAACAAAACAAATAAAATAAAATTTCAATATACAGAAGAAAACTAGAATTAGTAACAAAATTATAGGTTATATTGATAGATGATAATTAGTCTATACGTCCATAGCAACAATTAGACCAGTATTTAACATGCCCGGTATTGAATATTATTATTAGAATAAAAGTCGTTTACAAACTAGAAGGCACTTTCCAGTAAATATGCCCTCAAATTATTGAGGAATGCGGGACAAGATGATATCCACTTGATTTCAATTGGCAAGTGATTGTGCATTTTTTTGCATTGTAAAATATTGAGCCCTTAACTAATTCTGAATGCGTTTCTAAGTAAATAGCCGTGCAAAGTCTTTTCTGAAATTGAAGAAGCGTGCAAAGTAGGCAAACGGATTCAAAGATGAATAAGGAAGGAAGAGTCAGAATGTTTAATCTTTTGAAGAAGTTCTTTCAGTGAGCCCCGCTGTTTAGTCCAAGTAAATATCTAAAAGATCTCTTTTGTAGTTTGAAGATTCGATCTGATTGAGTCGCACCACACGTACCCCAGAAGGGAAGGGTATATCGGTGATGCGACTCAATAAGGGCATAATAGACTGTTAAGGAGGTGGATAAGTTCAGTTCTTTGGAAACTGATCTCAGCACAAAACAGGAGGAACTTTTGAGATAAGGCGGTAATATGTAACTCCCATTTCGAGGAATTATCCTCAACAAGCCCTAAGAATTTTACAGATACAACTACGTCAATGGTGGTGGTGGTTATTTAATAAATAAAGCTGCAATGTATTTTTATATAATGAAACTTTGGTTTTACAGACAGAGAAGACTATATATGTCCTCCAATATTTGGAATAAAGTTTAAGAAGACTATCTGTGACCAATTTAGAAAGGTATCAACTACAAGTAGGCAGCATTAACCATAGAAATACTTGTTCAACCTTCAATAAGAGAAATAAACTAAATCTCAAATTTTTCAAAATTGATTAAAAAGTTGAATGCCAACAAGAGGTCGAGACCTGAGCAAGACACCTCCGAATAGTGAATTCCTTTGGAATAAATACACAAATAAAACACCACATACAAAAAGTACTAGGCCTATTATTTTATTCTCAACTATTGTTTACAAAGCTATTTTACTGAAGACATCCTCAAAATTCTATGGTTCGCTTGTAGGAGCAACAAAAACAACCCCTTTAGCTGCTACTGAATATGGCTATGGAAACTGCATCAGAAAATTGAGCCAGGAGCTGAGAAGGGAAGGAAAATATTTCCACTATTGAATTTTACACAGGCGGTTATTGAACAAATTAATGAACTGGGAAAAAAAACTCCTGAGGTTTGGGAAAAACCTCAAGCACAATCTAAGCGGAAATTTACGCTATTAAGGGATGCTCCAATTTCAATATCAATAAGTTATAAACATGGAAGAGAAAAATAAAAAATCGGATAGCAAAGCATCCATTAGAGAGTAGATATCATCTGTAATTAGTTCTAAAGTTTTTTGGGAATGCTTAAGCATAGTTAATAAACTAGGAAGGAATAACATTGTTTTTCTAATGCAGGTTCCAGAGCAGACTGAATTAAATGAATTGAAAGTATAAGTACTTATACTATAGTGACCTCAAAAAGTAACAAAAATTGGGCACACAGTAGTGTTGAAACAAGTAAAGATACTACTGACAAATTTCCACTAGAAGATATCGCAAGAACGCATTAGCCAGAGCCAACCTGCTCTGAAAAATCTCAAGCTTACAGAAGAGCAATATAGACTCTGGGGTTTTGAATAGGAAACAACTATCCACGGACTTGCTACAAATATCGAAATCTCGAAGCATATTGAAAAAACTTTCTTTTCACAGTGATTTATCCAGAATCAGTAAATATCTAAGAGATGGAAAATCTTGATTTACTAATTGAGAAATAATCGCAAATTATTGAGAAAAGCACATAATGTTCTACTGCAATCGACAAGTAGTACAGGTGAATAACTTTCTAATACATCTTTGGCAGCTTTCGCAGCGAAATATGGTTTTACTGAGAAAAATTTAAGCTTTTCAATAAAAGAAATTCAATCGGTTATAAATAATCTAAGATGAGAAATACTCGTTTTACGTTTTAAATCTGGAATGACTAGAATCAAATTCAGATGTAGCTGAAATTTCCCTATGACAAATAAAAAAACCATTAGTCAAATATAATACCAAGAGGTAATCATTCCTCTGTTCACATTAAATAGTTCTGGTATCGTTTTAAAATTCGGTGACCGAATGGACTACTAAAATTTGGGTTTGTTATTAAGAGTACAATAATAAGAGCCCATCTAATTTTTCTTGACATAGAAAACGTTAGCATGAATGAAGAAATAATTATTGATGATTATTGATAATGAAAATCACAATACAAAACAAAAAAGGGAAATATTGAAAGTATTCCACGTTTATTTTACTTTGACATATTACTTATGGAATATTATTAGCAGAAACCTTTTGAACAGGAATCTAAAATCTAGATAGAGTGAAAATGTTGAGGTCATTAACAGTGTTAATGTGTAGTTCATCATTAGTTTTGACGTGCAACGATAAATTAATGGGGGTTAATATTATCAGCACTACCATCTTCGCAAACCTTCATCCATTAGAATAAGTAGTATTATAGTTATATGCTTGGATATGGGAACAGTTCATTATACAATAAGTGTAGATAGTTTTATTTTTCTAAGGATTATGGAGGATTGTAGTACCAATGAACAAATTTAGATAAAAAAAGTTTTTATTTTCTGCAGTATTAAGTAACGTTAGTGTTTTCCACCACTTCGCGACATATTTTTCTGCAAATAATTGGAATTATATGTTCCCTGACGATTTAAGGTTAGTGCATTGTTTCTGGTATATAGATCGTTCCTTCTAAATAAATTTGTCAGCTTAGTTTAAACTACTGTCAAATTCTAGACGTAATCGTTAAACTTTTCTCTTAGAATGAGTTATATGAACAAAACATGGACACCTCTTCAAAATATACCAAAAATACACTTTCCGAAAAAAATTTAAGTAGCGAATAGTTTTTTTGTTGGAATTTCCATAAAAAAATCGAATGTTACTTTTCCCAAGACGGCGTAAAGGTTGGGCCAAACAACCTAAAGGCTAAAGAGGTAGATAATAAATTGTATCTGTCGCTTGAAATAAAAATAACCATTTCTAAGGAGCTTTCATAAATTATTAATTTTTAAAAGTAACATTCATATAAACATATTGGTTATAAAGGAGCATATTTACGATAAATATTTTTGGGAAAAGCAAGTTTGTCTATTAGACAATGTTTAACATTTTCTATTTTTGCTGAAATTGAGTTTTATTTTTTTAATACTAGGCCTTAAAGCTTTAACATATAAAATGAACCCAACGTAATCTAATCTAACCTTTTTCACTTGGGTGTGTTTTTATATTAAAAAAAAGTCAGCACTACCAGGCCTGGCTAAAAAGGGTAGTGCATTGGGTATGCAGATATCTTGACTAGGCACGTCCCAAAACACGTTTCCGTCACTATTATAGTATTTGTGCAGGAGCAGTTTGAAATGAACGTGTTTTTTTTTCTCATACCGAAAACCATGTGTGACGAAAAACTGGAGCAGCGAATTAATCTCAAATTTCTCCGACTGAGGGCTATAAATTGTTGCAAGAGGTCTATAGGGACAATTCTCTATCTCGTGCGCGTGTTCTTGAGTGGTGAGTGGTGAGTACACTGAAGATGACCAGCGCCCAGATCGCCCTGTAACTGTTCCAACTCCGGAAACACTGACCAAAATCAAACAGTTGTGCTTGCGGATCGTCGAATGAGCATCCGGATGAATGCCGAGGCTATAAACGCCGATAAAGAAACAGTTAGAAAAATTTTACACGAGGATTTACATATGACAAAAGTTTGTGCGAATTTGGTTAAAAATCTCCTGACCAAAAACTCTGGCAATGGGTCTGTTTAGATTTCTTTGAAGGGTTAGAAAGGTAAGAAAAAGATCTGCTTTGAAAGGGACCCGATTTAAATTGATGGAAGCGCTAAAGCCAAAAACGGCAGAGCTCCTAAAAGCGCTCAACAAATAAGATTTCCAGCACTGGTTCGATCAATGGAAAAAACATTCGGAAAGGTGTGTGACAGGAGAAGGGGAGTATATTGAAGAGGAGCATTCGAAAGTTTTTCGTAACCAGTCTCGTTATTTAATAGCCAGACCTTGTATACCGCCAAACCAAATAAATTTTGAGATAAGTTTGGACTACAATAATAGTTCATCTATAACTAAATATTATTGAACAATTTAGTATTAGAAGAAATATCCAAAGTAACATGGGATTGCGGTAATTATCATATTTAATGGCCGCAAGGACAGGTATTCATTCCTCTAAATCTATAATCTAATATAAAGACATTTGTCCAACTATATTATCATTTTCGAACTACCTTCTCCTTTTGACCCAACTATACGACACCGTTTTCCCAATCAAAAGCATCAGTAGGTACTGTCAGTAACCCATTTATTTACTACAAATATTTCTGATTAAAGCAATATTTAGTGAGTTTCCCTTCGAGAAAGGAATATCTCTGAACCCGATAGAGAACATCGAAAACTACAGTAGAGCTGCGATGAATCGACTAAAGCTAGCCATTAAAGCTTTTATCACTAAATGTTGAAAGCAACTTCTGAGTAAAATAGGATAAGAGGTATATCTCCTGTGATACACTGAAAATACGAAAAGCACCCGGGCCAGATGAAATTTCATCGGAAGGAAGTTATAAAACTTGCAGTACAACATACTATATATTTATCCTTGGAATCTTTCACTCAACCACTCAAATCCGGGATTTTCTGTGACCTTATATTAATACCGAAGAAAAGAAAACCTCTGGAAGCTTTCTTCTCATATAGATCTCTGAGTCTTCTCGACACTAAAGTGCTGAAACATATTTTCTTGACGGACTAACAATAACAGCTGCAGTTGAAAGAGGCTATATCGAACCGATTTCTTAATATAAGTCAGAACAAGAAAATATGCTGTTAAAACAGTTATCGACTTTATTAGAGAGTCGGCAGGAGTCGTAAATGACAAAATAAAAATATGCGCCCTGGTTACCTTCGATATTAAAAATGCGTTCAACGCCGGACTGAGACAGCAAACCCTAAACGAGCTGGAAAGAAATGACATTCTACGACTAATACATAGTTATCTAGAAGGCATATCAGATTCAACATCTGCTAGAATAGTCATATCAGCGTGCCGAAGGGTTTAATTCTGGTTCGAACCTTATGGTACGTGTATATAACGATATTCGTGATTTTGACTTTTCTTTTGAATTCAAAGTGGAAAATATAGCTATAAGGCCACTGAAAACGCCATAGTATTACGGTGTATGGCTGGACATAAAGCTTAAATTCTCACATCATGTTATGAAAACCATTGAGAAGACATCAAAGCTTATTTGTGCGTTATCCAGAATGATGCCAAATGTCGCAGAACCAAAGGCAAGCAAAAGAAAGTTCAGCTGTGGTCAACTGCTTGAATGGCATCAGCGATGGAAAAAAGACAACTAGATGAGGATCTCACTGGAAAAGGATGTTTCAGAACTTACCTGTATCGTTTCTATGCAATTGAGAGTTCTATTTGTCTCTACTGTAACAGCAACGACAACACTGATCATAGCTTTAGAAATTGGAATATTTTTGCCATGATGATAGAAGATATTCTTAAAATCAAGAAAGCTGAATTATAATGGAGATATATACCTGAAAATTAACAGTAATATACTAAAATAATATATTAGATAACCTAATATTTTAAAGGAATACGTGGTCCTAAGGTTTTAGAAAGGTGGAAGCAGAAAAAGTGTCCAAAAAATGGGTTTTACAATGTTTACACTATTGAAGCTAATTAGTAATATTCAACAGGTTGTTTCAAATTTTGTGAATTTTCTATATAAATGTATGTGATAGAAGTAGAATACTAGCATCTGTAGACAAATAAACCTGTCATATAATTATTCCTGATTCTAAGAAATGTTTTAATTCAAATGAATCATTATCTTTGGAAGTGTATCATCATGTCTGAAACTAATAAATAGTTTTTATATTATTCATACAATCTCACATTATCATTAGGGTAACATAGCAATAAAACATTGAATTCAATAGTTATTTATAGCAGCGAAATGGCGTTATCTGAAAAGTTTCAGACGTGACAGAATAACAATACGATATTATTCCTTTTCCTTTTTTATTCTATACACTTAGACCAGCGCTCCAGCCTTCTTAACTAATGCAAATAATATTTACCATCTGAAAAACGGTCACCATTATTTTATGACAAGATATTTGCCTTTTTCAGAATAGCTCCACCATTTGCAATCTATTGCGTCGACTATTTTTTCATTCTAGGATTATAATGTTGCATCGAGGTTTCATCTAGTTACTAATTGATGTAATATATCTGATTGATTTCTATTGAACTGCTTCAATGAGACCTGGGAGATATTCATTCCAATGCGTTTTCAGTTTAAAATGAGTAAACGCGACACTTATCGCGCGAATAGCTTACATATGCATGATTCTTCAGTGAGGGTATTGCAAATGCGTTCTTTTGATAGGCCGATAGCCTCTTTTATCTCTCCAACCCTTGATCCAACGGTCATCCAGTACTATTTCGATAGTATTGCTGGTTGTTACAGGTTTTGGTTATCCAAAAAACTCATAGACAGTCAAGCTGATACGTTTGAGTACAGCTATTCAACATTCCACTCCAAACACAGGGTTTCAATCCTCTTCCGTTTGCGTAGCCTTTCAAAAACAATTAATCAACGATAGCTCGATACTCAATTTTTCCATTTTCAGAAAAATCTTCACAGAGTTTAACTCATACGATTATCAAATAGAAAATCTACATTGGTTGAAATTTTATTGAGAAAACAACCGTCAAATATAAAACATAAATTCATTGAAGTTGATTCAGTAACACAGAAAGATCATGTAGTAAAACTAGAAAGAGCAAATACCAATAAATATTATTTTTCTTCGTGAAAATAGTAGAAGATCAAGAAAAAAGTGAACAAGCTTGAAATATTGTACTCGTAGATTGAAGGCAATAGTCAAGGAGACATTGTTTTTCGAGCTAGAAAAGAACAACAGGGAATATGTAGGATATGAAGGAAAAACTATGGAAATAAAAGTATATGTACTTCTCAAAAGCAACGTAAAATCCTCAAAAATTACGTTTCATTTATCAAAGCTAGAATGAATATTCAAGTGATTTGTATTTCTTATTATATATAGTATGCGCTCTGTTTTGATTGAATATTTCGACAACCACTCTGTATATATATGCGAAGGGTTGAGTGAAGGTAAAAAACTATAACTAACGGTCTCTTCACAGCCTATACTGTGTACATAAAAATATAACATCCATTAGCCCACATGTGGACGTGTGTGAAGAAAATTGAACATATTCCACAACGAAAAGCATGTGTGCGACTGAAATGCAGTGGACATCCGTAAAAAGACGTTGTGAGAGGGTTACGAGATATTTATAAACTCCAGTCGAGATGCGTATGTATATAAATTATTCTGGACATCCTGTCATAGTTTTTTAAGTAGTATAAAAAAGTTGAACGTATTGCGTACATCTGAGGCGATATGGCGTCAACTGGTAACTATTTATTTGAGTTTGTATTTGTTTTACGTAAAAAGTTCTATGTTTTTATGGACATGTGGTCTCATAGTCTCTATAAATAGGTTGATAATCATGAACATGGTTTTAATGAATCATATCTTGAAAACAATCCCATCATCAAATCCAATTAATATGTTGCTATTAACGGGGACGTTTCATTTGAGAAAAAATGTGAAATTAACAAAATTGAGTGCTTTTCTACTGATGACTCTACTGATCTGGTAAGTATATAATATAAAAGTTAGGAGGATATTGGTTTTTTCATCCTGTAACCTCAATTTTTTCGAAAGAAATGCAAGAAGTGACGGATTAATGACTTTAAAATCGGAAAATGGTGATTTGTTCTGTAAATCTGAGGAAATCCACTATATCCACAGAAAAAACGGAAAGCATAACCTTTGCTAAAGAGCCCGTACGATGTAAGCTGGTAGGTCAGGACAAAATCATCGAACAAGTCTCACAACTTGAATTCCTGGGTATGGAATGGTCGAGTTATCACGACCCAGTAAAGTACCTAAGAAACCAGATCAGCAAAGTGACTTGCCATATCGGACTGCTTAAGGTAGATAATATGGGCGAGCGAATAAATGCAAAAGGATAGCATGGTTAGGATCGATAAACTTGTATCGGGCCAATCATGACATGGAATGGAAACCAGGGAGAAAACCAACAAAACGAAAATCATGCTTTGGATAGCTGAAATGAAAACGTTCAGGACTATAGTGGGCAAAACAAGAGTAGATCGAATCAGTAACACTGACATCAGGAAATAATGTGAAGTGCGACGACCACCTAAGAGATGGATGGACAGCTGGCAGTCCACCTCCCAAAAACTGATACAGTGGAACCCTCAAAACTTACAGATCATGAGATCTTAAAAATGAACAAGAAAAAGAAGAAGAAGAATAAGCAGGAATGATGCGACAAGAAGCGAACACATTTATAGTTCTCAGATTTTGGCACGTATTTAATACCCTCCACACTGTTGCCCCAATTTTTTTGGGATTAAAGACTTAAAAATCAGAAAATAGTGAATTGATACGTTGAACAGCACTGATTTAATAGGTTTGTTAATTGATACTGATCAAAATATGACAGAATTTGCTGGAGCTAGAGTAAAAATAAGACATTCACAGATCTGTACAGAGTATAAGACAAATATTATGTTATCTATATATACACAAATTTTATGAAATCACGGATAATTATTGTGCCAACAATTAGTTAGAGGCAACAGAAGAAAGAGTCAGAAATAATATAATTTTGAAATTCGTTATTCTTTGACACGAACTGGTAAAGCTTTATTGTTTACGATGAAACAAAGTTAGAGAAAACGTTAAGATATGTTGCGTAAATATTATCCTGAAAATGCTTAGTTCCATGAAATGCTTTCAAATTTCTTCTAATGTGAGCACGAATGGTGCTGAAGGCTGTAATTTGCTACCCCAGAATTGGTTGATAAAATCCATCCCCTTATATTTGGCCATGGTCAAAGAGAAGTTTGTGTTGTTTAAGTGAATATTTCAACCAAGAAGGTATGCTAAATTTTGCAAGGAAGGTTACAGCGTTGGTGCAGCGTGCCTTGAATCTTATCAAAATCTCGCTGTCTAGACTTGAGACTTAAGTTTTTAGAGACATGTCACCCCTACTAAAAAGCGAGGATCACTTAAACAAATACGCTTTAACAGTCAAAACAGTCTTGGACAGATTTATTGAGGACGAGCCTTCGGAGAGAATAAAACTGTAACAATCAACGTTGTCTCAAAACAATTAGTGCAATGGTACTAGATGACCATCGGACTAAGATAAGAGGGATAGAAGTGGCTATTCGCATATCAAACGAACACATATGACAAATACTGATGAAGAATTATGCATACGTAAGCTATTCGTATATTGGGTGCCACTTTTGCTCATTTTGGACCAAGAGCGCATTCGTACGAATCTTTTACAGGCCTTATTTGGTGACCGTTTTTCGAAATAGTTATGAGATTGTTCCATCAATTATCTTCAAAAAGGTAGAACAATATCAGGAAAGTATTATCTGTCTCTGATTGATAAGGATAAAGGGGATGAAGCGACCGCGTTAGTAGAAAAAAGAGAGAAATGCTTTTTCATCGGGGCAACGGGGTGTTGCCATTTCTAAAATTCATGAATAGCACTTGGAATTAGTTAACCACCTACCGTTATCACCAGATCTGTCCCTCAGCGCCTTCTTTTTATTTTGTAACTTTATATTTTCACTTGCATAAGATAGATTTCCATCACGCGACGAAAACACCCATATTGAACATGAAAACGCAAAAAAACACAGAAAAAGTGACAGTTTTGAAAAATCTTAATAATACACCCCAAACGATTTGCTCTACTCAACTTTGCTAAGACATGAAAAACGGTAAAATGCAAATATCATCGACCGAATAGTTTAATAAGTATGCTCAAACTATTCCTTCACACAACGATGTTCAGAAAGTTAGAAGAACTAAGTGGAATGACCCAGTGTGGTTTCAAAAGCGATATGGGTACATGCGAAGCAGTTTTCTGCCTAAATACCCTCGTTAAAACTGCATTGACCAACGAAAAGACGTTTACATCACATTCCTCAACTACAAGAAGGCGTTTGATAGCGTCAAGCATAACACTATATGATAAAAACGCTTCAGAGCGCCAACATCGACAGCAGAAATATAAGAATTATTCAAAACCTACTGGAACCAGAAAGCACGGATTAGGCTGAATCAGACAATCAACCCAGAGGACTTCAAAGTTTTAAGAGGGGTACGCCAGGGGTGTATTTTGTCTCCTATGCTGTTCAATCCCTATGTAGAGAATGTCTTTGCTGAGGCTCTTGAGGGCTCTGATTATGGCATTAAAGTTAATGGATACCCGCTGAATAATATTCGCTATGCGCACGATACGGCAATACTCACAGACAACGTACTCAAGATGCAATTATTACTAAATAAAATAAATAATATTGGGAAATCATATGGCTTAAAAGTAAATGCAACAAAAACCAAGTGCATGGCAATAAGTAGAAATTCAATTTTAAGTGCCGAACTGCATATAGATGACATACCTATTGAGCAAGTGAAGAAGTTTAAATATCTAGGGATAACTATAAATGAGAAATGAGACCCTCAGCAGGAAATTAAATGCCGCATTGAACACGCAAGGCAGGCATTCATTAAATTTAAACCGATGTTGTGTAACCGTAATCTCTCGTTTTACCTTCGGTATAGAATGGTCAAATTTTATGTGTGATCAATTTTACTGAACGGCATGGAAACATGGATATTAAAGATATCCTTTATCAATAAACTAGAAGCCTTCGAAATATGGACCCTTCAAGAATATTGCGTATACCATGAACAGACAGAGAAAGGAATGAGGATGTACTAAGAAGAGCGGGGACTGGGAGAGAGTTCAACTTGATTAAAGGCTGGATACTTGGGTCACGTTCCTAGAGGAGAAAGATATACTATACCCCAATTGATCATACAAGGAATGATCGAAGGAAAGAGAGGCGTAGGCCGAATGCAAATGTCATGGCTACGCAATATAAAACACTGGACTGGCATAAATAACACGTGTGAGCTGTGCCATGCCGCTATAAATAGATGTCTCACCATAAGATAATCGCCAACGCACTGTAGGTGTAAGGCACTAGAAGTAGAAGGATGATTTGGAACTGGAAATGTCTTCTCATATTTTCAAATATCTTTCGTAAGTTCGCTTTCAAAGTTTGCAATTTCAAATAATTAAAAAAAAATATCAAAATCGGAGCTGTATCTGAAAAAAAAATCTTTCTTGTGACGACTATTACACACACGGTATAAATTGGTATAAAACATGGTTGAAAATTATAAATAATAACAAATGGGATGTCACCATAATTGTGCTATGACTTTATACTGAAACTGAAACTCATATTTAAATATTTTGTGGTTTAGCATTATTTTATGTTCTATTTATTATTTTAAATCACGCCTTTTCGTTGAAAAAGCTTCCCTTTTACCTCTATGTCCATTGGCTATGCTACTATTCAGAAACTGTCTAAATAATAAACTGAAAGTTAAAATATTTTATAACCAGACAAATCCAATTATATTTAATATTTCAGTCGACACAGAATCAAATTTCAAAAATAGAGCATTCGACTTCTATTCAGGAAAATCATCGAATAAAATTATTGGTTTTCAACAAAACCAAAATAAGGGTTGAAGTACATACGAAGGATTTTTATGAATTGTTTCTAAGAAAATCTATAAAATTTTTGAAAATTGAAATCTCTCTCATGTCGTTGTCTCAACAAACATTAAATCTCATAAGAATTCGTGAGAGGAAGCGATTCAGACTGAGGGTTCATCGGTCAAGGTAAGATTAGAACCCTATTTGAAGTACTGTTAGTTCTAGGCAATTTTTAGAATCTGCCGTGCTAACAATGTTGCCATTTTTAGATACAGAGAAACTTCCCCATATTAACATACTCGATTCGAATATTGAAGAATTAAATTGATTGTGATTGCATTGAATTGAATAATATTTTTCAACAGATTTTTAGAAATTTGAGAAAATAAAAAACATCTGGGTCATAGAACAAAGAAATTACTCCTAAATTATATATGAAGTTGCAAGGAAGGAGAAGTAATTTTTACTAGTGATTGAGATAACTTCTCTTCCTACATGATATGCTTTTACATACAGCTAATATTAAATTTCAGTCTTTAGAAGAGTCTGTATCAGTTCTGGTCTCTACATTTACTGATTTGGCGCCTGATCTGTAGAAAAGTAGGTCCATAATCAAATTATTTCAATGCTATTGACTCGTTCAAAGTATATCAAGAAAGTCGAATATAAATTATGTGAATGTGGTTGGTTATTCTTAGAGTGAGATCAAAAGATGAATCTGATAATGGAAAAGTGAGCTGTCGAAAGAATAGAAAGCTAACGTAAGCTTCCTCAATTTAACTTTAGAAAGTAAGAGTGAATTGTTCTTCAAAATCTAAGGAGAAACATCGTAGTCAGAAAATATTTATTCAAAAGAAGAGAAATACAGTCAACTATCAAAAGAAGATTTGCGAACAGCCAGGAATATATTTCTATTACAGTTGTGTCGATACCAAAATTTTTCGATTCTCGATACCGATACCGATACCTAAAAAATCTATTCTCGATACCGATATACGAGTATAATAGCCCCTTGTAAAAAAATTCTCTTGCTAGAAACATATTCATAATTTGTTTGAAGAACATTCAAACCAATTTTAAAATATCTAAGCCTATGGATAAATGGGACAATTTCGCAAATAAAAAACAAATAATGGTTTAATAAACATTTATCCTGAAATCAAATTGGACCAATCCTTAACAGAGGGAAACACATGGTTTGCATTAAGCTCTTTGGTTTTTTTGGTTTTGTATCAAAAACCAAAACCATTATTCAAGTTATTTTAAAAGCAGGATTTTCTACATTCTAAACCTAATATATCAAAGACGATATGGAACTACTTTGTCGGCGCAGTAAATGTACCGATGCAGCCTGTTGTTTAAACAGGGACAAATATTTTAACAAATGATTTTTCAACATATGATAATTTCATTTTGACAACAATATAAACTGGATTGGAAAATAATTTTTCCGTCCATTTACTGGTATTGGTATATTGAGATAGATTTTCGTTACCGATACCAATGTACAAGAATCGGTGGTATCGAGAATCGGTATCGAGAATCGACTAATCCCTTATTTCTATATTTCATTCAACAATCAATATTACTATCAAAGTTCAGAGTGAACTGATTACCGATTGAGGTTACTACATCAGAAAAAGTTGAAAAAGTTCACAATTTCTAATTTTCTTTGATCATCACAATCAATTTAAAAGACTGCTAAGCCAGTGATCGGCAATCTGCGGCTTCCTAGCCACATTCGGCTCTTAGAATGTGGAGCTACGGTACTTCAGTTCCAAGCGCGAATATTATTTATTTTATAAAAACAAATACCTAAAAATCGTTCTGCATATATAACGATGATTAGGCATCGATTCTATCACTCACCGACTGGTACCCGCTTTTTGGTCTCCTCCTCGTAACACACGCCAAGGATTGCTTCATACGTGCAACGGAAGAAATGTTTCGTGATTTCAAAAACAAACCAGAAATCTAGAAAACTATCAACGATGATTTAGTATGATCTGCTAAATCCGTAAAAGATAGAATAGCTGAAATGTCTTTAAATGTAACAGGTGGAAGATATTCAATATGCTTTTACCTTATCACTTGCTATCAATGAGTCATGCGACATAAAAAACACAACACAAGTTATTCTTTTTGTCAGGTATATGTCTTCTTAAGGTCCAAAAGAGGAACTTCTAGGATTGCTAGCATTCTCGAGACAAACTAGAGGCGAAGATGTAGTGAATTCCGTATAAAGCTCCCTTGAAGACAATGGGATCAGTTTAAATAAAATCGTTTTAATGCCAACTGATGATGGAGCCAGAAGTATGACAGGAAAAAAAGAGGTAACAAAAATTCTTCAGAACAAAATAAACCACAAGTTTCACTGCTCAACAAACCAAGAAGCGCTTTTTGCTCAAACATTTCCGGTCTAAATAGTTGATGTTATAAATTTGGTAATCAAAATTGTTAATAGCATCTTGTCACCAGCACTCTACCATAGCTAGTTTGAAGAATTGTTGAACGAATTGGAGACCTAGTATTCCTACCTCCTTTTTCGTAATAAAGTGCGATGGCATACTGAAGGTGAGATGTTGAAACATTTTGCTTTGTGATTGAATGGAAGAAATACATTCCTAAATGATAAAGGCATTAATCACCCAAAGAGGGAGAACTTGTTGCAAAAATTCAATTTTATTGTGAACATCTCAGCTAAATTAAATGAATTAAATCTAAAATTGCAAGGAATGGAAAACCCAGTTTATGTTTTGATAGAATAATTGGTTTATTTCAAGAAAAAAATTAATCTTTTTGAAGAGATTACTCAGAGAGGTGAATTACTGAGTTTTCAATTTTTCAAGCAATATCGCGATAAAACCAATGTAACTGTTGACACGAATTACTTCAGCATACTCATAAAATAAATTGAAGATGAATTTGCTGTTAAATTTGAAACCACCAACATACGAAACTGCATTGGGCTATTTGGAATTGAAACTGGATCTCTAGAAATGCACTTTATTGATTTTAAAAGTGAAGCTCTGTGGAGTGGAAAATTTAGGTGAAAAGCAAGTTGGAATAGTTGGAAGAGTTAGAGGTCCAGGAATGTATGTACGTAATGCATTAAAAGTGGACGGATCTGAAAGAAGTTCCGCGAGCTAAGGCTTCTATATTTGACGCATGGAATAGTCTTCCAGATTGCTATACAATGAAGAGAACAATTCGTCCGACCCAGCGTTCTCTTGCATGAATATAATCAAAAGTAAAGTAAGAAGCCAACTAATAAATGAAAATTTAGAGTCGTGTTTGAAACTTGAAATAACAAGTTATGAGCAAAAATTATTCAAAATTTCTAAAACCATGCAAAGCCACCATACCCATTGAATTTGTTTTCTCATATATATTTTATTCTTTTTGTAATTCAAGTACAAGATACATTGTATAGTAAAGTTCAAATTTTCTACTTGAATAATCCTGCAAAGCAATTACTATCATTTTAAATTTGTTCGCTCGATTGTTTGTTGTCGAAGTACAAGCTAGAGTTGTGAGTACATGTTTAATTGTTCGAATTTTTTTCTTAAATGATAAAAAATTATCTAATAATTCCATATAAATATGTGTTTATATTATTTAATTTTCTGTGAAAAACCCTCCATATGGGAGTACTATTTATTTTTGGCAACAAAACATTTTGTGGCTCCTTAAAAACTTGTGAAAATTAATTCTGGTCCTTCTGACTTAAAAGGTTGATGACCCTTGAGCTAAGCAAATCGTGAATCCATTTCATACCAAAGACAGTAGCCAATATAGTGTTTCTCAGGGTGAATCGGTGCCAACCGAGGTATTTTTATCAGCCAATATGTTTTTTGCAATTAAAAACCAAAGGCCATTCTATGTTAATCAAGTGAGTCGGTCAAATGAAAATTAGAAACCAAACCATTACATTTGTTCAAAAAACTCTCTTTCGTCCGTAGACACACATGCACGGATGACAAAAGTCCATGAATTGCTTCCTTGTTTAATCTATTTTCTAGATTTAGTACAGAGTGACTGTTTTATGTTTTCAAATCTAAAGATATAATCGGGAGAAATTTTCTCCATAAACTTTTGATTCATTCAAAAGTCGCGAACTTATGCTCCAGTCTTTACCTAGTTGGTGAGTTAGTAAATTGGATTCTAGCCAGAAAAATATTAATGTAGCTTGTTGGCTAGCATAGTACATTCAAAACTATTGGAAGGCTTTTCATTCAAGCAGGAGTTCCAAATTTCGACACGAGCGTGCAGCGTGAGTGACCGAACGAACGAATGCATGAATCTGTTACGAGTGTTTTATACTATTTTCTCTGATATTTATAAAAAAATTGTTAAAAATATGCATTAAGGAAATTACACCGTAACGTAGGTAGTCAGCTGGTAGCACTGATGCATATTTGACAGTTGTCTTTGGAAATATTATTTATATTCAAAAGTTTACTTGAGTCAGAAAACACTCTATAAGGGGAATGTCGGGTAAATAATTTATTTACACTTCCAGAATTGCGAAACGTGGCCTCTACCGCCATAACTACATTACCTCTTTAGAGAGTGGCACATAATAATTTCAGTATATCCGTTAATTTCAAGGTTAGGTCTTTCCAAGAAATTTCTTTATTGTAGATTTCTTATGTTTTCTCCATGTTCCATGACTACATTTACTTTGTCTAAAAAGTGAATGAAGGCATGGAGTGAAGTTTGGTTATAGCAGTGTAAGGCATGCGTGAAATGGTAGAATTAAGGGTTATTCAAATGAAAAAGCGCAGGGGATAATCTGGTCTGATTGGGGCCTGCCTCATTACGATACGTTAATCAGCTACTTTAGGCTGAAGAACCTGGGGCTATATTTGATAAAGAGGGAAGTGAAAATCCCTGAGTAAACATGAAGTTTAACATATGAGAATTTTTTCCGGGTCTTGGTACAAACTCCAATGTAGCTGCTGTTATTCCTTTGCTACAAGGGTGAGTGACTTATATTGTGAAGTAGAGTAAAAGTATGATGTCTTTGAATAGTAAATGAATTCGTTCATTCAGAGATTTTTGCTTTGGAATCCTTAGCTTATTTATGCGATGAAAATATCTGATAGAGCTTGAAGGATTGATTTCAAAATAAGGCGAATATAAATTTCTAAATAGGTTTTAACTTGTACTAAATAACTTTTTCCATCTATTTTACGAAAAGGCCACCTTGCGAAATGGAAAGCATTATATTTGACCATTTATAGATGCTATTTTGTAATTGATCGAACGAATCAACTGGCCATCCTTTACATAAGCTCTACTCAGAACTAGTACGTTGTTACCAAAATCTCAATCTATTCACAAGGTGCCCCGATTAGGAAATCAAGCTAGAATACTGCAGAATTCTTCAAAGGTAGGTGTCGCATTGGACAGTAATTTTATTGAGTTTTGAGTTTTGCTACCTTTAACTTCAACGGCTTAAGAGAGATGGAGTCCCACCAAGACATATGATGGGAATTAATTTCTATTCTATTAAAAAGTTAGTCTAAGAGTCGGGCAAAAGAGAAACGTTTTTCTTCTGAAATGGAGATATCTCATGATTTAATTGTTTGCACCAACCAAGATTTAAGCGCTACCACATATATTCTAGAAGGGAGTCCTTGTTCGATAATAAACGTTTTATGAGATTCTCGTAAGTTAAGGAGTAATTCTAGATAGGTTGCAATTGGTCCGGTGGGCCTTTTCAGGTGTGACGATTAGAATGAGAAAGAACCTTCAAAATTGAATTAAGACTTTAGAAAGAGACTGGTGGGTGTTACACTGTTACACTGTTGGATATAGCCCTTTGTTTATTATAAGTAATTCGAATGATACGTGATTTTCCGTAGATTATATTGAGGACCACCATTTTGTAGTCATAGGTGTTCTCTTTGTAGGCCTTATGCTATAAAATGGGAATAAGCGAGTAATTAATTATAATAATGACCAGCAAAGTAAAAGAGTCTTTTTACGAATATAATGAGACAGTTTTTGTCAATAGATAAATTTAATAATAGAAGGAATTTATCTGGAAAGGCCTGATTCCTCTGTAGAACAAGAATGTGGTTTGGGAAATTATTATTTTGTTCCCGTTATATGAGATAGATCAGAGCCTTATCATCTCCGAAAACTTCTAGATTCAATATGTTCAAGTTTTCTATAAACGTTTTGACTTAAGTCTTTGATCTCTTCAAGTTTTTCAGAGAGAATCATCGATTTATTAGAATCATAATTGGATTCGATAGTTTCTGTTATTGTGAGTCCTTTATTGCTTTGTACGGGGATTACTGTTATCGATAGATTTTTGGAGAAATTTCTCATAAGAAAAATGGCCCATAAAACCACAATGTAGTAGGAAAGTTTAATGGTTGGCATCTAGATAGAATGACTATTGGATTGAGCGTGTACCTGTGTCTCCAGAGTGGGGTATATGGAGTAATGGTAATCTAGTTACCTTTTCCACAAAGGCAAATCATTTTTTTGCGAGAGAAGGTTCAGCAAAGGGTACATCCGACGAAACTTTGAATAACCAACAATGATGCATTAAAAGTTTTTCGGGGACATTGACTCATATAGATATACAGATAAGAATATGCAGAATAATACAGAAAACTTAGAATGAAAAACAAATGCCTGAGAGATAGAATAATATGTTCAATATTTAAGTAAGTTCTAGCTAAAGTTGTGAGAAACAGACTCAACGAGTACCATTGTGAATTTAGTCAAGTTGACATTAGATAACTCACACAACAGAGTAACGACTGATGGCATCGTTTCAGAAAAATTTAGGGTTGGAAAGGGATTAAAACAAGGAGATCCAATATCGACAGTGGCTTTTAATTTGGTGTTGCAGAAAATTTTCCGACACAGGCCTCATGTATCACCATAAACAGCAAATAATAGCATGTGCAGACGATTTAACCAGAAGAAAAAAAATGGAAAGCGCATTCTGTAAACTAGAAGAGAAGGCTGCAATAGATTATGGATTAGGACTAAACCATGAAAAAATGAATTATGTGGTGCTAAGATAACATGTGATTGGTAAAAAGAACTATATAGAGATTGTAGCGGGAAAAACATGGGATAGAAAAAGTTTTTGATTGCGAATACATGGGACTGTGAAATAAAAATGATTAGTGGACAGAAATGAATAAAAGAATATTCAAATTATCTAGAGCAGCCAAAATTAGAATATACTAAACAATAATACGACCAATAGTTACATAACGAAGTAAAACAAGGGTTTTTAATGAAGAAAGTTTTTGGGGGAATGAAAACAAGTGAAGGACTATGGTTAAGAAGACCTAACGAAAAATTGAAGTATTAGTACAAATACCAATCAATATACCAATACTAAAAGAATGCCCGGAAAAAAAAGTTTTGCAAAAAGAGCCATTGAAGAAGGGGAAGGAAGTACAAGAAGCAGGGGGAGACCAAAAAAAAAATAGTCGGATGCATTTTTGAAGGATATTTGTGAGGTAGAATGGAAATGGAGCGGAAAAGTACAGAATCGCAACCTGCGGAAAAGAGTTGTGAAATAATATATATAATAATGATAATAACTCTCAATCATTGTTCTCTTCCTAAACCGTATGATGCATTTATTCATAGAGTTTTGTTCACCGTGGGTATTGTTCTATGCGACGTATGATAATTTAAAATGATGTTTCTAAACGGGTCTTACCTACATTATCTAGTATTGTTTTTATCTTTCTGTCAAAAGTTTTCTGTTTCGAAGTAGAAAACGAGGTTACTTTGACTGACTTAGATTCACTGAAATTCATTGAAATTTGACACACGGTTCCAAGTTCCAAGGGCAACATTAACACTGAATTGAAAATAGAAACAAAATCACCCTACTTTCAACTAAAGTAATGAATAAAAAATCTCTAAATTATTCGCAACAATCTAAATTTGCTAATTGATTAAGAAGGTGGCTTTCATTAAATTAAAAAGTATAGTCATACATGCTATAAGATACATTGTTGTAAATATTATCATAAACTTACTGTGTTAAATCGTATATTTGATTTCTTTTGGGTTGCTTCTATCAAATTAGTCACTAGCTCAGAGCTATAAAACTTTATATTATGAATTTAAGTATTAATACTTATCTTAACACAGCATAGTTGAAATTTCTCAAGGTTAAGTGCCAATCTAAGATGGTCAGGTTAATAAATGTATGAATGAACTCTTGTTAATATCGAAGTAAAAACTAACCTGATATTTCCAAGAAAATATTATTACAGGAGTAATTAGGTCAGGAGCTTTTTACGATTCTCCAATATGAGAACTAATGTAACGGAATAGTTGAAGTGAATAATAATTATTTTGTTTACAATCATCAATCGTCTCACAATGTTTCTGTAACCAAAATAATGTGAAAGAACCGATCACGTCCAAAAAAACAATTATTAAAATTCACTAAATGTAAACTTTTGACTTTATATATTTGTTTTAATTCCTTCATCATATCAAAAAAAGCAATATTCCGTTTCAAAGACAATTAAATATGTTATTTAACTTCAACTAACTTCAACATAGTGCAATTAATGAATTAAGCAAATTAGACATTTTTATTATTGACATAAATAGAGCTATTGACAATTTAAAAGTTAACACCTAATTTCTTGATAATGAGTGTGACCTCCTTATGCCCCAGTAACATCTCTGATACGATTAGGTACAGATGTAATCAAGTTAGCTATTGTTTCTTCTGGAATGTTAAACTGTCTGTAACAATAAGCTCTGGGATCAAATTTGGGATAGGAAATCTAACTCATGCCATAAATGTTTTAGTCGGGACTTCTAAAGTGTAATATTGCACGATTCTGGTGGTGTAAGGCCTTGTATTTTCATGCATGAAGGTAGTCAACGTAAGGTACCACATGAATTACTAAGATATCCTCGGTATATATTATATTAGCCGTTGAACCTTTTCTTGCGTCACCTCTACGAATGAACACAGTGTTGGTTCATGCTCCTATAGAAATTGCACCCCTGATCAAAAAGAAACGATCTCCATAAACAATCCGCTCTTAATAGCAGCAATCTGCAAATCCCTGCCATGGAGGCATATTCTAGTATCTAGTCTCATCTAAGAACAGATCCCCATTGTTCCAACGTCCAATTCAGATTATCTAGTGCAAAACGCAGGCGTCCATGCCGATAAGCTGGAGTAAGTTTTGGACTAAGCGCAAGATGTTTCAGGAGTTATTTTCCTGCAGTCTTCGTCATACTGTCCACTGATAATAGTCACCTCACGGAGCTGTCGTTGCACTTGGACGGTATTAAGGTGACAAGCGGTCATCCCGTGCGGTTATAAATCGCCTTCTGCATGTTCCAGGTCGCCTATTAAAGGATTCAGTCTCCTCATAACGCTGCGTGAGTCATATCCAACAGTTTGCTGACCAAGTGTATTTTCGATTGAAACATTAACTTGGGCGGCTTCTTGTGGTGTAATATGCAATAAACTAACACAGTTGAACACTACTGAGAATATGAAAAACGGATAATTTACAAATGCGTATGTTATTTTCGTTACAATCACTTCAAGAACACATTTCATTCGTTTACCGTTTGCTATGCATATAAACGATACGTCGATAAATTTGTACTCACTTTGAACCATATCAAATTGTCTTTGAAACAGAATATTTCTTTTTTGATTTAATGAACAATTAAAAAAAATATTAGTTGAAATGAAAAGTTTCGAGTGGGCCAATTTCTATGCACGCAAGTTTAGTAACATAACTTACTAATATTTCGATTTCTGTATGGTTTTAAAAAAAATATGCAGAACAAAAGTGTTTCCAGACAATTAAAGCTATCTAAGTATGTAAGTCGTTACTTCAAACTCATATTTTAACGTTTATATTCCCAGTTTTTCATAATTAATTGCCATAAATTCAAAATTGCCATTGTCGTATTATTTTAACTCTGTTTATTCTACAGTTATTGAAATGTTCGGAGCAAAACAGCTAATTCAATCCAATGGTTAATTGTCTTGTTTTTTTTTTAATTTCAGATTACCCAGCTCTTTAATAAAAAAGTTGTAAATTGTGTAACAGATGATTTGATATTGTATTTCTTAGTCCATTCCGATTTAACTACACAAGTTAGTCCCAGATGAAAATAGTCTAAAGATGAGAATTGGGAGGTTTTTCTGGCCAATATACTACTCTAAACAATTCACCAATAACAATGCCGATAATACATTAACTTTCAAAATCTTCTCTCTTCTACTTTCTGCACCCATGCGGTATACATAATTGTGGCGATCAACTATATCATGGAACATAAACGTGGCTTACTAACTTACTTTTAAAAGTTTTTTTGCGGTTGATGTAACCTATCATCATCAGAAGCGTTTTACTTTCCAGGTCAGTAACTTAGTGAAATTTTCAAAAAGCATAATCACAATAAACAGTTCCTCTTAATGACATTGGGAATTGATACAATAATGACAAAAAAATCTACTACTTTTTGGTCAAAAACAATTTTTGTATATATAATTTTTAAGCTACTGAAACTTTGGAACTATTATATAATTATGCGGTTGTATTTTCGATATAATAGATTAAAAAATATGTGGCAAATAATTTTGCAGTAACGCTACGTAATGAGATACTTGAATTGTATATACAAACTTTTAATCCGCATTTTTCTTATGAAACTAAACTCACAATGGAATATTAGTGAGTTATGTTACTCAATGGTACACATGTAAAAAGAAAAACTTCTGGAAGAACATGTATAAAAATATTTGGATTCTGGAAAATTTGGATTTAGAGATGCGAAAAATGATGTATCAATATCGTAATGAAACTCAACATTATTAGCGGAGTCTGACAATGGAACTGATACTCAAAAAATTATTCATTCTTCAAGACAGTTCCATTCCGCACTCAAATACCAATTTCAATGATTTTTCCAGGCTTTGTAGCCATTCTGGTCTTTAAATGGAATCTTGAAAATTCGTTTCATTTACGACGTTGTTGATTTTGAGGAAGGGAACAGAGGATCACTTTCTGCTTGCTCCACATAGATTTCTGGAATTGACATTCGATGTTGTCTTTGCTCTGAAAGATTTACCAGAATCACTTTTGCTCGGATTTCACTTATCGCTAAATCTGTACGAAAGTCTCGGACTGTTGGCCGACGATGCTGGCAGATTAGTCTATATACACGGTTCACAATGGTCGATCCGTCTCTCTACTCATGCTTCATCCTCTACGCTTCAGGGCCCTACTAGAACATTTTATGCCAACGGAAAACTTATGCAAGACTCATAGAATCAGTTCTACTTAGTTTTAATAATTTGCTGTAACTTTCAGACGCCGCGTCGCCCAATTTCGCACAAAATTTGATCGCGATTCGTTGCTCGAGATTTTGCGTCCACATTTTTACCATTAATACATCTGGCTGAAACAGAGCTGATGATCGGAAGCATCTAGACACAATATATATAGATAGAGCAGAATTGTCAATTTCTTTGCTCCAGTGCAAAAAAATCACCCTCATTACTTAATTCTTAGACCTCGTATCTCCCTGACCTTTTCCGATATTTGACAAAGACATAGAATATATTGATCATGGCAATATTTTCCTTCTGGTATCTAGAATTAGGGTTTCTTAAGCAGTCGAAATTTATATATACTTTGGTTTATAAATTTTCAGTTTTATGAATCTAAACGGTAAAAATCAACAACCAGTTTTTGTTGAATTTTGCATTGCCAAAATACGGAAGATTGGCAACACCGATTTAATATCATTTATATACGAAGGGCGGCTATCTTTTAAGATTTATAGCATGTTGAATGTTACCTCTCTTCTAAACCGAAACTGACCGCAACATTCGAAAACCTGTCACAACATTCTGTTGTTATGTTCGTCCAGATTTAAGTTTAAAAGGACCGGAAATGTGCGAGGTGTATTTTTGTAAATCGTGCAGCACAAAAAGGTTGATATTATATTATTATGCAACAGTTTGTTTGTTTGTATTCTCTTTCAGACTTTGAATAAACTTTTAAAAGTATCATAAACAGGTTTGTTTTTAAAAAACTCAGGCAATATGACTAAAATTTCTGATTGAGCAGTCATGGTACATCTTTTCAATAAATTTTTCATTATTTAAATATTGGAATCGAAGGTATGGAAGTAAATACTTTATGAATTTTACTGTTTTTAAATTCATTTCAATTTATTTTTCATTGTTATAATTATAACTGCATTAAACCCTATAGTGTGCAATTGTTTCTAGTGACCAAAAATAGTGAAAAAATTCTAAAAAAGTGTATTTAAAAAAATAAGTTGTATAAGATATGATACATAGCGGATACAAACAAAGAAGTAATAGTACATATATAAAACTAAGTATTGTGGAGCTTCTGGAAGCAACTATTGTTTTTATTGAGAAAAAATGTAATCCGCATATGGAACATTGTATATACGAAAAAGAAGTAATTTTGAAAAGCTTGTATGTCTGTCTTTCCTTTCTGTATAATGGCCAACGTGATTGGCCATCCAACCTTACGCTTTTTGGAGAAACGCGGGATGTTATTGCTGACCTTTTCTTTTTTTCCTGTATTCCTTTCTCAAGATCCGATGGCCTACCCCTTCTCACTATATGGTTAGAATTGACAATACATAAACAATATGCAATCTCAGAACTAAAAACTGCAAGTTTCATATACTTTTGTACAAGGCACCTTCGGTAAAGCAGCCAGGAATTAACAATACTGTCATGTCAAGGTAGAACAACCTCATATACCACTTTCTATATTTGATTTTGTAACGACCAATGCGGCTATCCATAAGATCAACATCCCCCACACAGAAGTTATAGTCTTGATCTACACTGGGGCAATCAATTTTCAATGTTGCTTTGCTTTTCTGTCATATCGATCAAATTTTTCTTTTGGTAACTCTCTAGAATAAATTGATAGCTAACAAATACTTTTGCTATCTTTCCAGGAAACGAATGATATTTCTACACCTTCAAGATCACAAACACATCCAACAGATGTGTTTGTGCATCCTCATCCGAAGGTAATTTGAAGTTTGAAACACGATTACGCCTAAAAGTACCTAGTGAGTATATTCCTTGCCTAGCGAGATATTGTAGTACAGGCAGAGACGTGTAGTAGTTGTCAAGATAGATAACAAAGTTTTCAACTTGTGGGCCAATTCTGGTCAATCTAACGACCACGTTGGCACTTGCATCTTAGATCAGGTTCTTCTAAACGACGATATATATACGACAATATATGCCTTAGCAGGCATACATTGTTTCATATAATGTCTGTCTTCAGAAGCCCACTGAAGTCTGTTCATCCATTGAAAGTTTTTCTTTTAATGGAATGGAATTTTTTATTCAGGTGGTCAATGACAGGGCAGGCCAGAAGGTTTGCTTGGTATAACTATTGGATTCATACACAATTTTCTGAATTAGTTCATCATCAAAAAATTTTTGAAAAAAGCAGAAGCTGTAAACAAATATTGTATGGACTTGGAAAGGGTGGTGTCTCCCTAGAAGGCATTTGTGGTTTCATCGATAACTAGATTTTTTTCTTCCATCCACATTCTTGTAGTAACTGACACTGTACTATATAGCAATATCATTCTCTGGAAAAAGATCCCTTTGTTGGTCAGTAGCCTTGTTATTAGGAATAATACCATCCTCAAATTCTAAAGGTAGGTTTTCCATATCAATGTCATGAATGTCCAAGTCATTGACATTTTGCTCTCGAATTTCCAGATGCTTCAGACTCGCTGACATCCAAGTCGTTGTCACTATTCCAAAAATTCACTGTCATTTCCTGCAGTTCACTTATTTTAATTCTGAGGAAACCATTCTTTTTCAGTTCTGAAAGTTCAGATTTCAGAGAGATTTCAGAGATACTCTCTTCCTATCTAAATTCAGTTGGTAGTACTGCTTGCACTATATAGTGTTATATTTTTGTGTGTGCTTTTCAAATTGTAAGTTTTTGGTTATATGTGAGTTTAATTGTATTTACAATGCAATAGTCCAAAAATTACGCGATAAATCAAACTTAGTTTGAGAAGGTTTGGAAGAAGTGATAATAACAGTGCAGGAAGCAATGACATTGGATATTTTGTTACTGAAAATAATTACTTTGATGATGACCTGAATGCTGGTCTACCTGAAGTATTAGATGTGTAAAATGTGTAAAACGAAGGAGATTTTAGCAATGAAAATGAGGAAAATAGGCATTTTTTCAAATACGAATATAAATCTTTCTCAAACACTTCATATGTAAGTATTTCATTGGGAAAAATAATTTCAACATGTTTACATATACGTAAACATGCTATAGAGTGAACAATTAAACATTTCCAAAAACTTATGATAACATAAAAAAAATTACAATGGAATCAAGAAGACCACAGAGTTATATTACACAGGGGTTAACTCATTTTTCGAAATACATTTTGGCTATCATTTTGTGATGGTCTTGGTCCTTTAATGTCATGTTCTAAGAGTTCAGATATATTCTGAAGTACTCAAGAGTCAGGCTAGCACTGAACTAGATGTTGAACTTAATAAGTACTCGAATACTGCCATTTACTTCGATTTTTAGTTTCGTTTACGTTCACACTAGAAAACTTACAGTCTTCGAGATAATTTCGTGGCTCTCGCCAAATAGTGAGTATTCTCACTATTTTTACATAATCTCAAATATTCCACACACGATTTACACTGAGACTCCTCATTTTTATCCAAGAGCTTGCCAAAATATTGAAAACAGGAATTTTGACTAACTATGATATAACTTTTCTAAATTGTTACACACATATTCTCCACATAAATATCAAAAATGATCAGAATTATCGTCTATTAAACTACTCATGACGCAAAATCTGTAGATACAAATCTTAACCATGTAAAATACCCCCGTTATCGATTTATATAAATGTTAAAAATCAAAAACAAAGTAACTCGAGCTGTTTAAAAAATTTCGAGGCAAGATTTAATGGGAACAAATCATAAGTGTACATTAGCTTTGTTCGCGGATCATATCCAGAACATGTTCTGTCACCAGATTCATGCGCAGTTTAAAATTCTGCGTTCGCGGTGCTAATAAAACAGATTTCTAATTCCAAACGTGTTTTGAATACGTCCAATGTATCCTCAGATATGGGTGAGGGTTTTTAACCTGGCGCATGTGCTTTTCTACTCAAGTGTATTAAAAAACTTGGTAGTTGACTTTACATTCACAAATATTGAGTATAAACATTCGGTCAGTTATTATATACATTTCATTTTCCTAGCCAGGTTTGAATTCAAATCATGATTTTAGATGTTCATAAATCGTTCTTGGAGGAATGTATGTTCAGAACATATTCTGAAGAAAGCATGCACATTTGACACGTCCAGAAGATATTCAGAATATATTCGAAATGAGTCCAAATTATTTACCGCGAATAAAGATATTTTATTGATATTTTTTGAAAATGGCATTTTCGCAAAAAAAAACACTAGAGCCAACATCAACTAGAAAGCAGTGATTAATAAAAAAAATCGGAGTTTAATTTAGTATTCAGTATCTCGAGCTTTAAATTAACGTTGCAATGAATATTTTTTAATTGTATAACAGAATTTATTATGACCTTCTGTAAAATAGAAATTTTTAACATTTAATTTTCTTGAGAAAAATTACATAAATTATTTGAAAATGTATTATCCAAAAATAACTTCAGTTTTGCTTCTGCAGTAAGATCAATTAGCAGCACGAAGCAGACACCCCCGAAGAAACATTTTTAGAAAGTTTGAAAGATAAATTGAGTCCGAAAGCGGCCGTTACGCGGGGTAGAGGCGGGGTTTAGTGACAGATTGAAACCATCAGGCAGGAGACCGTCTCAACATGTGAAAACATCCCTCTTGTAGTGGATGTCTGGTCTCCTCTTTCTGTCGGAATGTTTAGTCTAGTTTTATACACGCACACTTTTAAGGGTTATACGGGGGTTAACAGTAACTTTCAACATATAAGAAATTCAAATATTTTCATATAGGTACTCAAAATCAATTATTTCGTTACGACAATTTTTCTTCAATTTCTGTCAAGCTATTTTTATTTTATTATTATTTTCTTTATAAGTAAGTCGTTAAAAGATTATTCACTATTTCGTATATCGGATTATAATATTCCATTAAGTTTATTGAAAATCATGTTATTGTAAGTACTACATGATGCAATGGATATTGTCAGAGTTAAGCAGACTTTTTGAACGTGAGTGAAAAGGTGAAAGTCTACAAAAACTGTTATTATTTCCTGGAATCTAGTCTGTTGATACAAAAAAATTTTTTTCTGACTAAAACTACATTCAAAAATTACAGTTGGAAGGTAAGGTAAGCAAAGAGAGACAAAAAACAAAAAACTGAGAAAAGAAACTAATGAAAAAATTCGATTTGAGGCTGAAAAATACACCCACAATTTCGACGACTATACAGACCGGTGCTACCCCTTCACAAACAAGCAAGAAAATCTCTCAAAATCTTTTACAGAAATAGAAATATCAACGCGAGTTATAGGTAATAATGTCCTATTGGAATAACGGGGGTAGTCAAATGTACTATTTCGCACCCTCCAGTGGAATTTTTCTTGAAGTGGATGCTTGAATGATATATACTTCATAATAATCTCATAGCAAAAATTTTCCCTACTACGAGGTGTGACAACAAAAAAGTTACTGAAGAAGAAAGTTGAGTCTATGGTTACGATCCTCGAATGAAATATCAGTTCTAAATGGATAACCATTTCATCCTAAAAAGATCACACTCGAACAATAAATTCATGGCCATTGTTTTCTTTGTTTGTTAGTGTATAAGTGGGATGAATAAAAACTATGAACTTGCTGAGTTGAATAAAAAAGTACTAGAAAGTATGTGGAATCTGCGAATAAAATAGTCCAGACGCATCATTATCATGCTACGAAACTCTTTTGATGCGTTCTTGATACTAGTCTTTATTTACCTTGTGGCTTTTTCCGAAAAGGGCTAAAAGGAAAACAATTCGGCACTATTGAGAAGGCTACCGCAGAGTAGATAAAATCTATTCCAAAAGAAATGTTTCCAGTCATTGATCCAAGATTTGGCGGGGTACGCTGCTAATTAATGAGAGTATTCTGAAGAAGAATAATTTAAATGCTTTATTACTTTTTTATTTAGTTTTTGTTGAAATAATTCTCATATTTGTTTTAACACAACACTTCATATATCGAAATGTTCAACATATGTACGAATATAAAGGTTTGTTCTAACTTCATCGAAATGCATGGGCATTAATAATAAAACCAAATATAAATGAATTTTCAACAAATTCTCCTGTTTCAATATGTGACTTAAAAGAAATAGATAAATAAATAAAACTTAAAATCAAAATTGTGTCTTGATATTGTAAGTTCACTCACAAACTTTTCAACAAAGTGAAGAAAAAATCTTTAACTAAGAACAGCTGCGAACGGCTTTTCTAGAATCTTCGAATTTCGAGTTAAGATGATATAAGGAATCAAATAATACTTATCAAAATAAAAAATTGATTCATTTAGGTGTTGTAATGTGCATTTCAGAAATAATAGTTCATAGATTTAGTGAGATGTTTGAAAACGCCGATATTTTAAAGTCCTGCTTTTGTTAACAGTTGAACAACGTATTGGAATTTGAGCCTGATTTCTTTTAATTCCTTAAGAAATTATGAATTTTTAGCCTATGTATGAAAAGAGACAAAAACAAACCATTTTTTCCTGCTGATTCAAATATCATCGGTTGGAGTAATCTTATACATAGTTAAAGACCAATAAACATTTTCATGCACAAAGCAATAAAATTATAAATATTATGAGAGTAAGAATATAAAGAAGACAAGTCTGTTTGTTTTTTTTTTCAAATATTTTGATAGCACCCCTCGTAATTTTTTTATTTTATCCCTTAGTCTCAGCCCAAGCCGCTCTTGAGATGGTCAAGTTGCCCTAGATTTATTAATATCCAAATCTAATCTTTATGAGAGAGACATATGGTTCTTGTTTGGATTCAGAAAATCTAGGTAAAAATTAGTATTTCATAACGGTACTTAAAATGTATTATGGGAACCAGATATTCTGATACAAATACAAAATATCGAATGTTCCATTTATAACTATTGCCTTAGGATTAATGAAACTTGTGGCTAATTCTTGATTTTGCGCAAAATTTTAAATCTACACATAAATTGTGACGCCAACTGTGACAATTTCTTTGCTCTTCAGAGGTTATTTGTTAAATATTTCTGAATACATTAGGTAAAATTGGTTTATCATTACTATGAAATATTGTGATATTTCCAATAAACAAATCACAAATTACGATATTTTCATGTCAAATTTCATTCGTTACGATATATACTTGACCATATATCATATTTATTGGTTTTGATTTGGATAGTTCCCTTGGTCTATAATTTATAATTTAGAAACTAGAGTGTAATTCATGCACAGAGAGAAGGAATTGCAATGAGTTTACTAATTGATACACTAGTTTAAATATTTTATCATACTTTTTTATATCCAATTTCTATAATCAAAAGTATAGAATAGAATCCCGAGAACACATAACGAGACAAAAGTAGAGGTTAGTTTGTTAAACTATAATTCCATTGTCAATGTTAGTGACGGATCTAAAAAATTGCGGCTATAGTGGAGGAAGGCAATAAAGTAATGTGTAATATATTTATGTACTGTGGAGTGTAATAGAAATGTTGTTGGGTTTCTCTGAAGAGAACTTTCCTGCAGAACTCTTGATTTTCTTATTTTTACACTGTGTAGAAAACGATCAAGGCAACGATGACTGTAAGCCAGGAAATATTTTTCTTAACAAGTGGCTTATTTATAAGTTCGTTCAAGTTTATGGAGCATTGGTCCAGCTTGTGTTTTGCTGCTTGTAGATCGTTCACCTGTTGGGAAAAAACTCGGTTAAATAATTTCTAACTGTACGTGTAAAATGCGTTGGAGCTCCGTCTTGTTGGTAGTACATCAGGAAAATGTCTGTAATCTAGGCAATGAGAAATAAATAAAAAAATCTAGATAAACCTTACCATTAACTATGCCCTCAAAATAAGGCCAATAATTTTATTGTTAAGGTTACCAGCCCAAGGTTTATTTTTTTAGGATATTGAGTGTGAGCGTCACATATCCAGTGAGGATTTTCTCTGCTTCAATATCTTTAGTTCTCTTTGTTAAACGTTCCGTGTAAATGAAACGTCGCTTCATCAGAACTATTTTCTTTATGAACTAGAAATCCGCGTTTATTCTGTCCATCATAATTCAGAAAATTCTTGCCTTCTATCAGGATCATCTCCAACTGAACTTTGTAAAGGTGGTTTTTCTCTATGTAAAACTCTCAAAATAGATGATTTACTTACATCATTTTCTGCGGCAAGTTCTCGAGTTGTCTGATGCAGATTTTCCTCAATTTCTAAATGTACATCTAATTTGTTTTTATCGGTAAATCAAACATTTCACTCTCGTTTTTCAATATTTTCTACAATTCCATGATTTCCAAATTTGCAAACTGTATTCTTCGAAACGTGTTGACCAGGGTAGTTATTATTAAAAATTTCACAAACCTCTTTTCAATTTCTTGTTTCATTACCACAACCAATCATAACTAAAATGTCTTTGAATCTCGGACAAATGAGTCATAATTAAATTTTTTATTGAATTCTTTTAGTAGCTTCAAATACATAAATGGTTATCAGAGCAGATCCGAAAATACCTAATTATTTCTAAAGTATATTTTAGTAAACCAGACAATATTGCTAATTTAAAAGTTATGATAACGGAAGAAATTAACAAAATAACCCCTGAGGTCATATAAAATTCCAAAACGTTATTGTCAAGAAGTGAATGGTGCTAATTTAGAACGCTTAATTTAATGGTAAAGTATATTGAAAAACATTGTGACATTATTATCTTCATTCTACGTAAAGTTTTTGTACTTGTAATTTAGAGGGGTGCCGGAGGGGGGTAGTAATTTTATATTGTAAACTGTCAATTGCGGAATAAAAATCGACCTTTTATCGGGGTTTTTTCATATAGTACATAATAACATATGGATCGCATTGTATATCAATCCAACAACATAACATTGTTTTTATGATTTCATTCATGAAACCAGTATATTTTATTTTAAAATGTGTGGTAGTGAAAGACAGGTGGCGTTTGTTCCCCAAAAAGGACATACTCTGATTGTTAAGATATTTAATAAAATAAAGATGCGTATTGTATAACCTGCAAACTGCCGGTGGTCTAAAACCGCATAATGGTCTAAGTAGTATTAATGGCCTGGAACTATTTAAATTGGCCATTTTAGGATTAGGAAAGTTTATCTCAGCAATAAGATGTTCATCACGAATTACGCAAAAGGCCACACACATCACTTGCTGCTTTTGAAAATCCAATATAATCTGAGGCCACTTATTGGTTCATTGTGATTTCTATTTCATGAATATCACAAAGACCTATATGTGAATATCCTATAATTAGTGAAAATTATTTCTTAAAATAGCGGATAAAGTTTTTCTGATTGAGCTTTCAGCTTTCGTAATGTTGGAAAATATGTAGCTTCAGCCATGTGCTGCATCAAAAACTATATAGGATTTCTAATTTTTTTATAAATTAAAAAAAGCATCAACAATAAGACACGCCATATATTTTGTTAAGCATAAGGCATAGCTCACTTGGTCGTAAACTTATACAAGTTAATTGAATAAGTATAGTAGAATCTCGATTAGTTAAAGACCAAGGAAAACGTTAAATAATTTGAGTTATCGAGGTTTCTACTCACTAAGGGATTAAATTAAGTTTTGATTGGTTTAGATTTCTACTTACGGCGGTTCGTCTATGAACTTTGCTTAGAATTTATAGAAATAAACGAGCTAGGTGAGATTCCAATGAAACTTTAAAATGTTAATACACGTACAGGGTGTTTGGTGTTTCAAAAAAAAATCTCGTCTCTAGGACCACCAAAAAGGTACTCTTGATAAAACTCTATAATGTATACCGTTTTAGGAATATTTTAATTTGAAAAAGATGAAGTAATATCCGATGCTGGTATGAAGTAATGATAAATGTATTAATTAAACAATAAAAACATATAGAGTAGAATTCAATTAGTGTTAGAAATGTCCTCCGTTTTCACGAATACACAAGTCTATCCTTTTTTCTAAAGAATCCTTTAATCTTTTAAACGGTGGGGTGTCAGTATGAAGTCATTAAAGTGACGTTAAATTGTCTTTCAATTCTTGAGGTGAATCAACTTCTGTAGCATAAACTTTTTCATTAAGATACGACCAAACTATGTAGTCCAAGGGATTAGAATCACAGTTAAATAATTATGCATACTCAGCTATTGGGTGCCTTAGTATGAAACAAACAACAGTTTGAGTCCCATAACCAATCAATACATAATCATCGAATTGTTGTTTGTTTCATACCAAGGTCTCCAATGAATTTTTGTGAGACGTTACAAGGAACGAAAGCCTTCAGTCCCAATTTTTTTAAATGTCACCTGGGTTCTCGTTCAGGCGACAAAAAATTTCCAATTCACATAATGCTTAATAATTAATAATAATAATTATTAATTACTTTATCAATAATTTATACCTGCATTGGTTATCACTCTATAATCTTTCCGATAACGGTACTCAGTATCGAGTTTTATCAAAAGTACCTTTCTAATGTAAAATTAAATGATGTTCAAGGTCTCCAGGAATTTTGCTTAATAAATATAATATTGAAAAAGTTAAATAAAGTGTTAAATACTACTTGGTACGAACCGTGTAACTAGCGCTCTCTATGAGAGTCAGACATAAAAACAAATTCAATGGAAGTATCAGCTTCCAAAAGATATTCTTATATTTCAATACAATGTTGCCAGTAGTTGCGGCAAAAGCGTGAAAATGTGTATATATAAAATTTCTTACTGAGCAAACTCCAAATATTTTTCAGTTTTCTATTTATCCTAGAGGCGGGATCACCTTTTTTTGAAACACCCTGTATACATAAATATTTTATTTCAAATTTGAAGTTACAATTATTGAAGTTCATTTCATTCTCCATAAAAAAATAATTTCTTTAGTTTCAAACTATTCACACTTTCTACATCAATTTTATTTTCAACATTCAATGAAGAGGACTGCTCTAAAAAAGATCGTAAAATTTTTACACCATAAAATCGTAGGAGGATCATGTGGCTCGTCATTTAAATCTTCGTCCATATCATAGCTTTCAGCACCATGAATAACGGTATACATTATTTCTTCTTCTTTTAACGTTCCCGCTATGGCTATCCCGCTATCATTATCACATGTGACGAATTCTTCTGAAGTAGGCATTTTCTTGCCCTCCACTTCAATACCTTCTTGCATTTGTACTGGAAAACCACAAGCTTTAAAGCAAGTTTTTATTGCATTTGCGTCAAGTTTTGTCTACGATCCTCATTGCTGTTTACACATTGATAAAAGAAAAGGTATTTTGCTCCAAATTAATTATAATTTTTCTGTGACTGTAAACTTTGTTAATAGCAGAATCGTTAGTCGTTCCTTTCTGTGTTTCCCTTAAGGATATTTTTCATTTTCAAATGTTTGTTAATGTTTGTGAGGAGGATATTTGAAAAAGAGTTTAGTTTCGTCAACGTTCAAAACATCATTGGGGCCCTATCAATTAGATATACTATACTACATCTAATCGGTGCAAACAACTCCTTTGCTTACAGTTTCATCTCAAACTTTTTTGGAATCCAGATCATATCGTTTCTTGAAGTTTTTTTGCAACCAACCATTGCTGGCTTCAAAATGATAGATTTGCAGTGACTTATCAAACTCTTCAGCTTTTTTCTTCAGTATGGGTTCGCTAACAATGTTTTTATGTAAATAAGCATTACTTTAAAAAAAACATTCAGCAATTCTTCGTCTTTTAGATAGAAGACTTTCTCCTGATTCTTGACTCTTCAATAATTCAGCTGAATATTTTGATATAATAGATAATGGACTAATGTCTAGACTGGACCGCAACGTCTTTCCCCTTGAAACAACTTTTCACTACTTTTATCGCTTTCAACTTCTGGGCATATGTTATTGCTTTTAATTTTCGTTTCGAATTAATTTTCACTCACATTTTGCAAAGAAGTGCTCTCGGAACGAAGGCTAGGAGTTACTGATACATACTTACGAATAAATTGTACTTATCCCATAAATCAACCACATCCAACCAGCTCCAGAAAATTGTCAACTTATGAACTTGATGGAAAGAAATTTTGATATACTATTTGTATAGTATACATATGTAAACATAAGAAATAACTATAATGGGGTGATTTTAGTAAGCATTGATTTGAAATCATTTATTATATCATGGGGTAAGAGTTTTTTTTATTCTATCTAGAAAAATAATTATTTATTATACATCGGAAAAAGTACTAGATTTTTTGCTTGAGGTTGTATTGACAAAAAACCGCAAGTTGAAATCTAGTATTTCTCCAGTATATAATATACAATTTTTTCTATGGCTGATAAAACTTTGATTCAATATCGAAAAATCATATAATCATATATTCAAGTCAAAAAAATTATCGATGTGAAATTTGAATTTCGAAATTAGTAGTATTGTTGTATTTTTAGCGACAATTAGACCTGCGTTACTAAGAAACCTTTCTGTCAACTTAATTTTTTTATTTAATTTGAAAATTGTGAACATAGCGGTTGGTAAGTAGTTATTTTTAATACTATAAAGTAAAAAAATGTCTGAAAGTAGCGTCACAAAAATAATTACCAGCTAAATCGCGGAAAATTCACGGAAATGAGTATTCAAGCTTCATGGAATAGATAGTGAAACAAAAACAACAGTTCTTTCTCGAAGACGGTGTTAATGGCTTATTTTTCGAAATTAGCACAACAAAAGGCGTCAAACTAATCACATTTACGAAACAAACGTTAGTAGCGCAAGAGAACTGTGATTTTTACGAGTATACACATCAGTAATTTTTCAAATAAACCTCTCGATGGAGTTTATTCAATGAACAAGGTTCTAGTTGTATATGAAATTACTAGTCTAATTTGTGATTATTAATGGGAAACTCAAGGAAACGAAGAATGATCTAAATAACGGTAGTTGCTGAAAAATATTTTAAATTTTACCTTCGTCCAGAAAAAGCAATGATCGCCATTTTATGCATATCATAATGGAAAATGTATCAATTAAGTTGTTGTTTAAAACTATGTTTATAAGGCTTCCGAAACAGTGGCCAATTTTCTTTAATTTGAATATGTTAATTCATATATCGGTCAATCAATTCGAATATCGTCTGCTACACTTTTAGTTGATTGTGGGCGAGACTAAATGACACTAAAGAAACATGACCGTTGGAAGTCATCAACGGTCGCTGGAGGATATGTTGATGAATCGGTAGCACATAGGACAGAAATAGCTAATAATGTTTTAGAAATGTGTTTAGAAAATTCGAGTATTGTACAAAATAGTATTAATTATTGTACTCTTGATATAAAGTAAATGTGTAATAAAAAATTTGAAAATTAAATATTTACATCTACTTATGTGTTTATGCAATAACCAGAGAAAAAGTAATTTCATAAAAAGTGACATATTCAGTTGCTGATATATGAGTGATTTAACTAAATTCTTCTCGTGAAAAATATCTCAGTATTTTGGAAAATGGAGTGAAAAAATATCGAATTACCTAAAAGATAAAGATCTACCCTGTTTTGCTACCAAGATAAAGTATCACCTACCTTCTTTACATTCAATGTCTCACCGATTATAATCATTGTCATTATGTCCAAAACAGAATTACATCATTTATAATATTTCTAAGTGACATTTCTATGGAAAGTCCGAATCGCAATGAAATGCAACTGCAATGAAAAAAATATGCAACTCACGAACGGCTGCACTTACAGAACCGTAATAGCCATCGAATATATATTTTCAAAAGAATGCTCTAGACACCTTCATTGTAATAGGTGATATGAGAATTTGGAGAACGTGTTTAAAAAGGCTATTGTTTTTATTCGTATCTAAATAATACCATCCTTAAAATCAGGCCGAGCTTGAAAATTCACGAAATTAATGAAATTTAAACGTTTTGCTATCCATATAAGTATGAACGCGAATCTGAGGCTCATTAACGAAAATTTCGATCGGAATTTTATTAATAATGCAGAGGACTTGAGAATTTTGATTTTTCTGTAGTCTCATTTCTATGTCAAATACCAAACTCATAGTAATTTTATCCATTTCTAAAAGAAGCATCAAATTCAATTGACATCACATAATTCATATAATGATTTACAAATTTAACTTTCAAACTCGTTCAAATATAGCTGTGACAACACGTTCGTCAATTTTCTTTTGCTTATAACACTGATACACATGTCCAATCCGAATTTTTACTCTTCTGAAATTTGGTCTAATTTAAAATCTAAGTCTTATAGATCTAAGTTTTTTTGGTTTACTTTCCGCTGTAAGTGAAACTATTTCTCCAAACAGAAATTGACGTTCTGCATCTCAAAGCTGGTTGAAAATACTATCAACAGCTTCTATCAAATTATCGATTAGGTGCCATGAAATAGTTACTTAGCATGTCCATCACTGAGCGCCTTGGAAGGCTCTATCATGACATATCTTCTGATGTGCAAGGAACACCAACAAACGAGCAGGGTCCTGGACTTCTCTACAATCACAAAGGATCTCGTCTGCAGTAATCCATCATCACTTGACTGCACTCGTTTTATATATAGGAAGTCCCAATCACAAGCGATTGAGGATAGCCAATCTTGAGATCGCTAGATGTTAACCGTGCAAGACTTTTTTCCTGTCGTCTTGCTCTTCCATCCACACAAAGGCAATGACAGTAAATCTCCCGATAGAAACATGCGGAGTTAATTCATTGGGTACATATAAAAATAAGCATGCAATTCCTCTGAAATCGTCATATTTTTTTCAACAACATCTAGTGTATTAGCTTCAGCATTCCATAGGTTTTTGTGAAAATTCCATATATAGTGACTAATGATGAATTTGAACAGCTGTCAGAGGAGGAACAAATTTCGGATTGAACAAAATTATAGCCAAATAATATCAAAAAACGTCGGTTTTTAACGAAGATGTACGCCTTATCTAAGTTAGCTACTATCTATGGTTAAAACAATTTTGATATTATAAAAAGTCTCTTGAAATTTCATGTTCTATTAAAAAGTAAAATTTTCATCAGAAGAATTGATTTTCAAGATAATAACAAAGAAAAACGGCAAAAGTACTGAAGTTTTAAGATTTTTGCGTTCAAAATATGGTTAAGGACAACATTAAATATTCATTGACACAATAAAATTAAAAATGGGAGAAATAAATTAGTGTGATTGTTGTGGGGTTATAATAATGAAATACCAAAGTACACTCTTCAATATGTATTCATAATAGGGACCTGAAGATATGCTTAAAGCATGATGTGAAAATATGTATATTGCATTCGAATATAACAATAAAAACCTATTTTCACATTATACTTTGACTATATTTTCGGTCCGCGACGATGAATATATAGGTATATCTGTTCAAAAGCTCTGAATAAATATTTGATATTTCATTGCCACAATCCCACAATAGTCACTATTAGTACCTGATAGGCGAAGACTTCATTCGAATTGAGATAGAATATTCACTAATTTGTGAACCAAGTTTGTGTCTAGTTTGTAGAAATGCTTTATAAGAAGAGGTTTGTCTGAAAAATATGTATAAAAATTGCAGGTTGCAGGTACTTTAAGGCTGCACTGCTGCTGTAACCAATCACATCAAGCTTCAGTTCGATTCAGAGCGCTCTGCGTGTAAGTAAGAGTGAGCGGTTGATTGTTAAAAGCTCTATCTGATTTTGAAACAGCGCATCAAGATCAAGTTTCTCGCAAAGCTAGGCAAGAATGCCCGTGAGATTTTCAAGTTTACGGAGACAATTCTCTTAAGGAGCCAACAGTGAACACAGACCGTGTCACAATGTGGAGCTTAAATCTCAAAGCAAGGACTGGAAGCTAGCAGAAGAACCGAGAATAAAAAAGTTGTGAAAATCAGGGTTCAATGTGAAGACAAGAAATTAGTTCCTCCCGGCCAGAGAGTAAGCTAAAATTTTTACGTAGAAGTTTTGAGACTTATCAGAGCTCATGTGGCCTGAGATCGATCAGACTTGGCATAAGGGAGCGGGTGGATTCTTTATTACACGCTCACACGTCGCTCGTTATGCGTGAGTTTTGGGCCCGAAGCTTAATCACCGTAATAGACCACCCGACTTATTCACCCTATTTCGCCCCTTGTAACTTATTTCTTTGGGGGCGACACTTAAGAAAGAAAATAGATAGAGCTTTAAATTTATGATCATTTCTTAACATATATTTCGACAGTATAAATATGAATTTCAAGCTGTAAATATTGTGTAGAACTTGAGTTATAGCGTTCTAAACACCCCCTCCTTGAAAAAATAAGCTCGCACTTCCGCCACGATTCCGGCTGATTGGCTTATCTGAAACAAAAATAAAAAACGGCGTTCTAATCTGTAAGCCTAAATGCACGAAATGGAGTATTATTAAATGAATATACAAAAAATTGGACTTTTGGTAGACATTTGAAATAAAAGTTGAGAATTTTTTTTGTTTTTTGCTATAAAAAAATTGAAATGGAAATGTTCGATTGATAATAGTTCATTCCATGCGTTACATGTGTTGAGTGTGACCTATAAATTTCAAGTCATTCGGTCAAGCCGTTTTTGAGATACGAAGGAGGGAAGTTTGAAAAACACAGTTTTGAGAAAAACGCGTTTAAAGTTTCAAGTCCATTTAAAACTATGAAAATCTCAACTTACCCTCAATCGGCGATGCGTCTTCTCTATAAATTACTGTTAAAGCCCGTAGAAACTTGTCTAAACTTGTATAAATGTATATACACATGGGATGACACCTTAACAATAAATAAGCTTGAAAATGTAATTGATCAAATTATAATAAATTTTAGTCTTTTATGTCTTGTTTATCATTAACTGATAATTCATTCTGTTTATGAAGATCATTTATTTGTTTGTAAATTTTTGTGTTTTGAAGTCATTATCAGCTTTAACCATATATCAGTGACTTTGTAAATGAGAAGAGATCTGGTTAACCGCATATTTTTACTTCATTATTTTTCAGAAGCATTCAATATATCATTACGACAAACGGTTATAAAAAAATCGTCTAATTGATATTGTTTGGTATAAAACTGAAAATATTTTCTACAACAGCTTGATATTGAGAAAATTTGAAATGTGTTTTAACGACAATTACATCAAAAAATTTAAGAGAATTACATGGAATCTAAAATATTTCTAGAGAAAGTTTGTAATTCAGAATAAATTTAACGGTTGAAATACTTTTTTCACATTTTTTTCTTAAATTTTCTGGTATGTTTGTTTATAAGTTAATCCGCAATCTAGTGTTCGTAATAAAATATATCAAATCATATTCAAACTTATGAAACTCCATGAAAAGAATAAATATATTGTTCTTAGTATTCCATTTTGACTAAAAAAGCTCACTTTAACCACAATAATTAAGCATTATAATTTCATGTGGAAATGAATATTTTGCACAGTAACATACTTTTGATATTCAACATATTGTTTACCTCAGTTTTCTATCGGGATTTACAGCTTTAGGTATCACAGGTATCGACACACGAATTTTTTTCTGTCTGATTATAAATGAAAGTTTTGATATAAATTATTTGAGTCTTTGAATTGAGTGTAAAATAGACAAAGAAATTTAAGATTCCTTAAATATTTAATAATACGTTACAGAATCTACAAATATTCTCTCCTAACCTAACCTAACCATGGTGTTAATTTACTAATTTGTGTATAATGTTTTTTATAAAATATTTTTTTATCTCATAAACTAATTATCGCAGCATAATCGTCACATACCATGTAAAAAAGATGATAATTGGAGCCATTGTCCTATTGTCCCTAGTTCATCGCTACTAGGTTATAATACGAAAAACAGCACTGCTAGATCATGTTACAACAGGTGTGCTTCTAGGTCTCGGATTACATCACCCCCAATTCCAAATTATAGATTTATTCTCAATATATGATAGCTTAGAACGCTAATGACGTCAAATATTAAATTCACATACTACCTAATTACTAGTTATGCAATAAAATATAAGAAAAGCCAAATACCACTTCCTAAGTAACAAGTTCCCTTATGGTATGGGGAAATTTTTGTGTGTAGTTCTGAAAGAATTGTTTGTCAAGAAAAGCTAAAAAGGAAAAATTGTTTTGAAAATATGATTTAAAGGCTTAAAATTCATGTGAATGGTAATGTTTGGTAATTGCTATTCAACACCAACAATAGACAATTTTTTTGATTAATTAACTTAGTCTTGTATTTATCGATTCATATGGTATGTCACAAATTAATATACAAAAGCAGAAGTAATCGGATTTTTTCATTTATTGGACAAAGTTGTTGATAAAAATATATTAACCTCCTATATCCATTTTTGTTGAGTGACTTCTATGAAAAAACTGTCAAAGACGTTTTTTTTTATACTTCCAGAAATTAGATTAAATTCTAGTTGAAATGTCTGGAATCGTTAATGATGTTCAAACCGAGCACAATATGTAATACTTCCGTAAGACCAAAACCCACATTTACACAACTGCAATAAAACCTCTTTTCGGCATGTTAGAAAGCCACGTATTTAATACAAACTTGTAATTGGTAGAACTTACGACAATTAAAGTTTCATTTTGACTATATGATGATGGTTCCAGATATATCTGGCCTGACCTAGATATGGCGATAGTTGCTTTAAAAATACCACTGTATTAGAATGTACACAATCTATATGACATATATTTGTTTTAAGACAACACGTTGTTTGTGTGTGTGAAACAATACTTTTATTTGAAAGGCGTTAACTCAACTAATATAAAAACCAAATTAGATTCTCCTCTGGGTAAAACTGCTCCTTCGTTTCCAAAAGTAAAATATTCGGTAATATAGTTTAAATAAGGCTTTACGACCAGCGAAGACCAGCTTCGCAGTGGTCGACCAAATGAGTTGACGAATGAATAAATGTTGGAGAACATTTACAAAATCCGCGTGCTAGACAATAGAGATTTCAAAATGTGTGCTACATCGCATATTAGCTGTGCGCAAGATGGGTGTCGCGTTTGCTCACAATGAAACAAAAATAGCGTCGTGAAAATGTTTCCATCGAGTGTTTGGCAATGTTTCACAGAAATAAAGCGAAATTTTTGCGCCATTTTATAATCATGAATGAAACGTGGGTCCATCCCTTCACATTCGACACAAGAGAACAATAAAAAATGGACTGTAAAGCTCCAAAGAAGGCAAAGACCATTCCATCTGCATTCAAGGTTAAGGCATCAGTGTTTTGGGATGCGCTTGGATTAATGTTCATTAACTACCTTGAAAAAGAAGAAACTATCAACGATGAGTATTATGCGATGTTATTGCAAAGTTTGAGCAAAGTAATCAAGCATAAACAGCCGCATTTGGCAAAGAAGGAAGTTTTGTTCCAGCAAGACAATGCACCAGCTTAAACATCTGTTATTGCAATGGTAAAAATTAATGAATTGCTACCTCATGCACCCTATTCGCCAGATTTAGCACCCTCGGATTATTTTCTGTTTCCATTTTTGAAAAAATGGCTCGGTGGTCAAAGATTTTTCAACAATAAAAAGGTGATATAGACAGTTAATAACTATTTTGAGGAGTTTCAGGATACTTAACAGACCACATCGCTGGGAAAATATATTGAGCTAAAAGTAGATTTACGACCATCCTCGTAAATTGGGTAGGTTGATTACGAACCAAGTTTCTCTATGATTTCGAGATCCGCAGGGTTCACAAGTAGATTTTATAATTCGAAATTCCGTTTTTGTACATAGCATGAAAGCTGTTTTATTCAAATTACTAGGAACCATTTGGGCCTTTAGAATATGCATATTACGTCATAAGGACTAACGTCATAAGGACTATTGATTATAAAATTCTTTCAGTAAAATATTGCTTAAATGCTAAAAATTATTAAACAGTTCAGAAAAAAAGGATCAACGATTTTGAGATGAAAATACGTTGCCGTTATGGGCTATTTAAAAAAAAATGTCACATTTACCAAATTTCGATAAACATACTAGGGTAATCTGTTGGGATTAATATTGATAAAATTCTACGTATGGTATTTTGTTATATTCATAGAGCATTCGTGAACCTAATACAGCTCTGTATAGCCCACAAAGCAAATCCATGGTCAGTAAACCCCCTATTGATGGATATTTTAGACCATTCGTCATAAACACGGCCCGCATTGTGTTATTGCATCAATGTATGGAAATCGGCATAAATGTGACATATCAGTCCGTATTCTGTAAACAAGTCACCGATACACATCGGCCAGTTGCAATCAAAAAATATGCTTAGTCGTTTTTAGCCAGCGTATCGAACCGAATGTCAATTTTCTGACAGATTTTTAGTCCTAATCGAGTTTAAAGAATTTACCATGCAGTTCACACATCCGGCAAGGAAAAGTGAAAAAAAGCTGGTCTTGGTTACAAAAAAAGTTAATTTAATATAAACTTTAAAGAGGGTTCTATAATGTCTTTTAGTTGCGGTAAACACTGTCAACAAAAACTTTGATTTTATCGGGTGTGAATTAATCGTTAGTAGAAACGGAATCTTATTTAAACCTATTAAATATTTGAATCGTATATACATGGTGTTCTATTATTTTAAAGAAATAAATACAGTGAAATTCTCTATTATACTCTAACTTAATGCTTCTAAATGTTCTTGATTTAAGGTCTCTTCTGTTTTGAAATTAGTTCTCTTAATAATTCTTGAGAGATGGATAAAAAATTGACGTTAAGACTTAACTTCAGTGTTTATCATATTTTGATAAATCTTTATCAATCTCAAAAATTATTCCAAAAAACTAATTTTAAAACAGAAGAGATCCAAAATCAAGAACATTTGGATGCATTTATATGACAAATTTTCGTCTTCCAAAAATGATTAAAAAAACAATTTTAAAACAGAAGAGATCTAAAATCAAGAACATTTGGAAGCATTGATATATCAAAAGGTCTAAGAAATTGAAGAAATTTATACCGGCATGGATGAAATAATGCCTACCTACCATAACATTGAACTTACATAGAACTGAAGCCAAACAGAATCTGAAAAATTACGAAAATATCCTCCACAAAATTGCAAACAGAAAAACCGAAGAGTTTGTCCACTTAGATGCAAAAAAGATAAGTTGATACCTAAATTTCTAAATTAAAAATTATCTCATATAAAATTCACAAATAGTCGCCTGCAGCATAAATATCAAAATCACGTTTTATCCAAGTTTATTTTCCAAATCTACCTATTAGCAAATCAACTACTCTAATAGGAAAATTAAGAAAATCACTCAAAAAACATAGCAATTAAAATAAGTGAAGTAATTTTAAATGAAACACTCTATATATTATTGCGTTTTTTATTTAGTAGTGAAAACAAAGGTAAGATAAACATATTCGATTTCCGCACGATTTAGGAAATTTAATTTAAAAATCATTACATTTGGTAAATTCCGCAAAATCAAAATGAGGCTGACATCATTTGCAAAATGAATTTTTAAACACAAGACCTAGGTTTATTGAATTTTTGTGATTTTCTAGTCTAGACTCATACTGGGTGTAATTTTTTACTGTATGAGTTTCTAATTTTGTAAATAACAAAATCTCTTTTTTAATCTCTAATATAAAGGTTCTGGAATTTTTGATTTTTTCTCATTTTTTTAGCAAATTCTATATTTTATAATAGTTTAACACACTGAGTATTTCATTTTTGAAAAAAATAGAAAATGTTTATCAAAAACAAAGAGCTATAAAAATATCGTTCCCTTACACAAATAGTTTTACTAGGAATAATTCAAAAAAACATTTTATCTATACCACGACAGATTTGAAGTCTGAAAATGCAGAAAATTAATAAAATATACTCAATTAAAATACCCGATTCATATTCAAAGACCGGCATTTTACAATTTGTTTTCTATGTATCGCCCATTTTCTGCACTGCAGGTAGTATACCTTATCTCTATGCTTCGGATTGTGTCTCGTAGTACATCAGTTTGATTGAGATAATTAATTTCCTCTCGAATTTTTTCTTTCAGCTCTGCCAATCTGCAATTATTCCTATTTTTGAATACCCTAATTTTCAAAGTTCCCCACAAAAAAGTCAATCGGCGTTTAATCAGAACTCCAGGAGTCCACGCTTATGACCCATATCTACAGATAGTTATATTGTATATCGATTTTTTGAAAGATATATGCTTGAGGTGACGATATATATACTTAAATATAAGTTCTGATTTCGGTGGGGTGCGAGGAGCGCACGAACATCGAGCGCACCGGCACATTTAGAACATTTCTTGCATCTAGCGCACACTATCCGAAAGATCTTTCAACGAGCGCACAAGAAAATTTGGTCTGCCGAAGGGAGTCTTAGGGATGGGCAAACATACGAACTTTTGAATAATTAAAACAAAAAGTAAAACCATCAGCAACATCTAAGATTTCCCAAAATGAGCAAATGTTCAATATTATATAAAATATTGAACATAAATTGATAGAAGCAATTGTTTTTTCTAAGAATGGGTGCATTGTTGCTAGTAGCTTCAAAATAATTGAAAAGTTGCGTATTTTGAATTTTCCATTCAATTTATGAATGATTAAGTGAGGTTTAGTTTGGTTAGGTTAGGTTAGGTCAGGTTAAGTTAGGTAAGGTTGAGAGACTATGACTTTAATCGCATTGATGGGAAAGTATTAACTATTTGTTAATTTGTTGTTTACTCTTTTATAATTTTTCTTCTTTTATTTATAGTAAAAAACATTTCAATACAGATATTGAAAATACCGTCTTTATACCTGCAAATGTGCGCTCGATGCACCCTCCTATATAATCTATGCGCTCGACTCACTTACGCTCGACGCACGCATTCCTCATTATTCAGAAGAAAAATTCTGCATTTGATAACAATTTGTTGATTCTTATCCATTTTATAAACTTACTGTAAGCGATTTAATTGTTTTGTGACAGTGTATTTTTGTACTCTAAATCTTCGTATACCATCTCAATCAATATTTGAAATTCTGAAATTGAGCACTGAACGCCACCAGCATGGAAAACGTGTAATAACAATTTGGCATGCAGTAAAAATTCATGATCCATTTTAATTATTATAACGGTAAGAAATAATTTGTCACTATCTCCGTAGAAACGAGAGTTTTATAACCAGATTTTCTAAAAAGGAATGGTGAATATTAGGATCAATCTTAATAATAAATATTTACTATATTTCCCCTTCAGATATATATTCACAATAATTTCTGTTAATCTCGGCAATATTTGCTTGTTCGCAAAGAAGCTCTTGAAGAAATTATCAATAATGATTGAAAAATTTAGGAGGTAGATATTTTTTTATTACTTCCTTCCAACTTTGTGTATATTACGGTTGAATTTGAAGAGGACAAAAATGAAATCAATGCATCATGTCACACTGCATTAATTTAACAGTTGTACGGAAATTTAAAACCGTGAGAAAAGGACAGTGGCCATAACTGTGACATAAAAAAAAACAAACAGACAAATATTTAATCAACAGTAAATGATTGCTTATATTGGACCCCAAAATATACAATACTTACTTAACAGTTCGATCTAGATTTTTTTATCTAGTGTTCCCACGTTAGTACACATGCGAGACGCTTTTTTACATCTTCTCTGTCTCTTTCAAAACATGTGTTTTGATTTGTTTTTGTCCTTATTCGCCAATATCTCCTTCTGCAAACTTGAATGCACCTTATTGTCCAGGTAAAAAAAGGTTTTTTTGTATTTCAAATTAATCTCTAAACGGAACTCAGTGTAGGGTTCCTTAAAAAAATCTGCCCCTTTCCTGTTGAGAAAGAAAAAACGTGGGGTCTAAGACCGCATAAAAAAGCGGCTTATAAAAAAACGGTCAGGGTTCGTGTACGGACCATCTGGTCCACAGAAGGTTGAAACTCTTGAGACTATCTAGGAGAGGTTCGCTCTCTTTCTCTCTCTCTCTCTCTCTCTTTCTATTTATGTTTGAAAAAATTGTCTCACATTAGGGTCTAACTATTATCTGCATTTCATTACGTTAGTTTTTTTCGATATTTTTTTCAGATTCTTTGTAAAGTTCCAGAATATATCTCGGTATCAGATGACCGCTCATTACATACGAGTTATGCTGAATTTTAATTAGAAAAAAAAATGTATAGGAAGTGCCAAAGAACGTGAAAATCCAATTTTTTGTTGGAGCGTTTAATAATACAGTATGATAATAAAGTAACTTTCAGTTCTTCGATTTCTGTAATCTTTAGAACAAAAATATGGAAAAAGAGACTTTTTTAATAATTCAGTTAAACCGTTGTCAATCAGTGCACATTATATGTTTATGCTTCTAGATGTTCTTTATTTTAGGTCTGTTCTGTTTTTAGGTCTGTTCTGTTTTTTGTCTGGCACTGAATTTATGGTCAAGTACAATGTAAATATGTATAAATGTTTAAAAGTAATGAAATTTACTTAAAATCATTAGTTAAAATTTTCGGCGGTTTCAAATTGTGTTATTTTACATTCAATCCATAGCTTCATAGGATTAATTAATTAAAATATCGATTCTGCTTACTATTGTTATTAATTTTCATTGTTTAGATTATGAATGACTTAAATATTAGATTCATCAACTGCAAAATTCAATATTCATATTAATAGATTGATAGAAATATTAAGCGTGTTGATTCCTGGTTACAATAGAAATCGTTATCAATTTTCATTGGTTAGATTATGAATGTCGTTGAATTTTTATAGGTTAGATTGTTGTGAATTATGTTGAATATTCACTGGTTAATTTGAGATACCAGCATAAATTTTTTATCAAACGTCAATTTGAATTTTGAAGTTGATGAACCTAATGTTTTTAAAACATATTACAAAATTTATCACACATCAATTCTTAACTAATTGATGTAATTTTTATTATACTTTTATACATATTTTTTTATTGTACTTGAATATAATTTCAGTTCCAGACGATGAATACATAAGTGTTCGGAAGCTTGGAATATATTGTTGTTAGTACACTTTAGTGTTTAATTTTATCACAAGGCCACCACAAAAACGCTCTAAACTAGCTGGCAAAGACTTTTTTCTAATTCATATATATAATCAATACCGCGTAATTCCAATTAGAATTTAAATTATTAAAAAAGTGTTTTTTCCAAAATAGTAATTAGTTTTCCTGTTATTAATTTTGTTCAAATGTCTTGAGTTATTTCCCATAAGGTGTGCAATTATAATTATAATGATTTTTGAAAATATATAAAATTTTGAGAAAAACACGCAATTCTATTTCAAAATTCAATGTGATAATGAAATAAAAATGGAAAATATTTAAAATATTCAATTTTTATAACAAAAAATAGTTTGGATCCAAGAATTTACCGGTATTTATTATAGTTAAGTAATTGCAGTATTTACGAACCGAAAGGAGTAACACTTATTTCTGATAAGATGCTACAAAGAACTTATTGTGATGTAGCTTTCTCTTTTAATTATATAAATCGCAAGAAAATAATCGAAACTGCATTTTGGAGGACTATTTTGAAGAATTAGATTATAGTGAAAAGAAAAACCCTAGAATTGGCCAACTGTATAATGATGAAAAATTCTTGAACGATAGCTTTGTACAAAACCCATCAAGTTATAAAATAAAACCACATTACATCATGGTCTTATTCTAGAATCTGTATAATAACTTTCATCTTTTTTAATAAACGCTAGTAGAATTATCTGAAGAGAATCAAGACCGCAAATGGAATTTTATGAAACCATTGTACAGAAAATTGATGGAAACACTTTTTTCATATATAAGACTAGTCTTTTCCAATGTCAGTTACCAATCTTCTGAACGTGAATATGTGACTAAATTCTTTCTAAATTGCTGAATCGATTCTAATGAAATTTTTTTTGTCAATTCCAGAGAATTTCAAAATGATTTAGATTGACAATTCGATCCAATGGATGATACTTGATTCATTTTTAATTCATTGTTATTGTTGATCTTCGAATGTTTTACATCGGATCCAACCGGCAGTAACAATCTAAATATTCCCAGAGAATAATCTGAATATTTCCTAATATTTAATAAATCTACCTGAGCTAATACAAGTTATCGCACTTTTATTAGACTATTATCGCAATGAGCTGGTCAGAAAAAGTTTTATACTGCTCAAAAGCCTGTATTAAATCTTAGATTACGATGTCATAGATCTATAAGTGCCTATTTGCCAATAAAAGGAAGAAATTTCATTTTATTTTGATTTCAAGCATCTTTTTCCCACAAAATTAACCAAAAAAACAATCTTATGGTTGAAAGTTGCAGCTTTTTTACAGGAGAAACTGAAAAACTTTTTTGCATTCTGCTATATCTCCATTACCCACAGGCAGAATTCAATTCTACGACATGTATGTGAAAAAAAATTCATATTCTTGATATATTGAGAATATAACTTGATAAACTTGATAACTTGAAGAGGCAGACCGAGAAAGACTTGAAGAAATGAAATAGAGGAGGACGTAAGAGCACTTAATATAGAGAATTAGAGGGCAAAATTTCGGAACGGAAAGGGATTGAAAACAATAACAAGAGCAGTCAAGACAAACAATAAACTATAAAGAAAACTAAATTAAAAACAAAGAGTAATTCACCCCAAAAAAAGGATTTTAAAGCGCTAAAAGCGATAGCCAAAATCCAAAGGATTGAAAGGCTTGATGACGATGAATAATGTGAAGCCTGTAAACTGCTAAAAGGCAGTTAACAATACAATTAAAGAGGATAATATGTGGTAGGTGGAATATACTTCTGATAAAGTCGAGCTACTCATTATGAATATTGGTTGCAACAGTTCATATTCTGATTTCGATTCTGATTTGGATTTGTAAAATGTAGCATTGCTCATAGTGATCAGTTTTTATATTAAAATTATTTTTTATGACGTAAGGTTGTTCAAAAATTAAAGTTTGAGCCATTATACCTATAGAGGCAGTTTGACACATTATTCTCCATATTTTATGTAAAAATGAAACATTTTAGAATAAATTGCGCTTTTTCACTTTCAGCTTCATACAAAAATACTCGAGGTATACTTATTAAAATATTTAACTGTCTACTAAACGAAGTGGCACGCCTATGGATTACGTATGCTTTATCATAGTTGATATGACATAAAGTCTATATCAGTATAGTAATTGTATAGAACGTATTAACAATATTTTTGAAGAGTGAACTTGGATTCGTACTTATTTTAATTCTAATACAAAATCATATTTATTTTAATTTTATTTGGTATATTCCTCTTGAATCAATAAGCCATACTTTTTTAGAATTATTACCGACAATAAAGTTTTTGTAATATCTTTTTCATCATTTTTGAAATTAATGTTGAATATTATTGATATTTGGTGGGATAACCGATATTTTTTTTCCTAATTTATTAGGATTTCTTAAGTGTTGTCAAAACAAGTAATTATAATCAAGGCGGTGACTTTCAACATAAACAAATTTTTATTTTTTCCCGTCGGCCGTTGGTAACAACTTTCGTAACAAACGAACCAATCAAATCTGTTATCGTTGGTCACGTATATTTCGATATCATGAAAACAAAAAACAGTATAAACGTCAAGAAGAATAACAGAATTTTTAGGTTAACGGCAGCATAGTGAAGTTTATGAATTTGGTCAATAGATATCAAACGGCAAACGTCACTCGCGAACGGCAACGGCAAACGGAAAGTCAAGTTTATGAATCGGCCTTTACGCACTAAACTTCATAATTTTTAATCCTCCGCGATGTTGTTTTCGTAGAATTTTTCTAGTTTTCGTGAGTTGTAATAATGGATCATGTCCACAAGTTTTCCAAGTTATATATCTCTATCTTTATTAGTGTTATTTTTTGATAAATTTTCTTGATTTTAGTTTTTTTTGTGATTAAAAATTAGCTTTTTGAGAAAGGTAAACGTTTTGACGGTGAGAACTATTTCTTTCACTATTTTTACTTCTTGCAAAATCTAATTTTCAACCAAAGGAGTTTGAGAAAAAAATAATTTATCAACAAATATATGTAAAAAGGTCTGAAAAGTAAACAGAAATTTAGAAGAATTATTTTACAACTATATAGGATTCAAGTTTAATTTTTCTGAAATAGATATTGGGAGTTGATTATCAACAATATATTTTCCTCAAGGGGTTAAGTTCTTCTTAGAACACCGTGTGTCTATCCATCCATTATTTTCTCTATCAAATTTTCAGTTTTTTTTTTAAATTTTTGTTATACTATTGACATCGTCGACTATATATTCAATTTACATTACTCAACATGTGTGAAATTATTTCTTCATTTAAAAAGGTAGCTCGGATTTGAGTCACATTGTTTCAGTAGCATCTCAATTAGTCACCATCTTATTACACAATATGTTACCCATATGTACGTATTTCGGTTTTTCGACCTATTTCGTCATCATTTGTCAAAATATAATTAATTTTCACTGGAACGATGACAACGTAGGAAATTAAGAATTTTAAATTTCTGAACTTAGTTTGAAATTAGGTCATTTCCGTAAACTATTTGTCAATTATCGGAATTGAGAACCATTCCCCAGTTTTTTCGAAAATATATCGTTATCAGCACTGTATTTTGACATTTGCCAAGCATCATTAACGATGAGTAATGATAAAATTTTGGATATTGATACCAACCAACAAATAACGAAAAAGTGCTAATAACTGAGTAAATAGGCACATGATTGAAAATGTAAAACATATATTGGCTATACCTACTATCAGATAATAGTTAAAAGAACATATTTTATCTTTCATAAAACTATATTGTGTATATTTATTGCGATTACCAAAAAATGAAGTATACTCCTGTATACCCACTGTATAAGAAACGACATAACAAAAGCGAGTACACTTGCTGACCACCTGGAAAAAGTCTTCCAACCAAATACTTCGGCAATAGATAGCCACAAAGAAGAACTAAAGCAATCAATCGTATCAGTTAGAACTACCCCTAACAAAAATATCTAGAAACCAAGTCTTGAAAGAAATAAAAAGATCAATCCCAAGAAATCACCAGGGTATGACTTGTTAATGCCAAAGTCCTTCTCGAATCACCTCAATGTGCTTTAAAGTTGAAAACAGCTATTTATAATGCAGTTTTGAGGTTGTGAAATTTTCCAGCCCGATGGAAAGTCGCCCCAAACCTGGCAAACCTACCGAAGATATAACTTCTTACAATAATGTACAATAAACTTGCTCCCTATCTTATCTAAAATACTAGAAAAGATACTAAAAACTGAACTAGAAACAATTAACAATAACCACTATATCCCAGAACATCAATTTGGTTTTCAAAAGAAACACGCCACTATTGGACAGGTACAACGGGTCACTAACAAAATACTGCAATGTCTAGAAGATTAAAAGTACTGTTCTACTGCGTTCTTAGATGTGAGCCATGCTTTTGACAAAGTCTGGCACACTTATCTAATGTATACGATTAATAAGCTCTTCACCTTTCCCCTTTACCAGCCCATAAAAGCTGTAGTTCCACAGGGAAATGTACTGTGTCCTCTTCTTTAACTACCATACACGTCGGACTGGCCTATTTTTAGCAACGCCTTAACGACCACATTTGCCGATGATACTGCCTGGATAGTCTACAATTATGGCTGAATAGTCAATATAATAAAATCGCTACATATAACATTCACAAATAGAAGAGAACATTGCTCATCCGTGAGTCATATCGGCAAGGGAATACCACGAATAGTCTTTCATTATGTACTTAAAGTACAGGGTCCTTCAGGACGTGCTGAATCGATATGCATATGGGAAAGTACTGCGACTAGTGTTCTGAAAATTTGCTTGTATGGGTTTTCCAAAATGCTCGTTTCATTTGAAATAATTTCAGTTTTCTGAAAATTTAAAACGGAATACTAAGGTTTTTATTGAATTTATAATTAATAACGATGATACTGCGATTGAAGCTAGTCAAGCTACGTAACCTTCAAGATGTAAAGCTAAGTACATTCAATATATTGTTGCTGAAATGCCTTATAAACACTTACTATTTATTCGTACTACCATTGTGATTGGAACACTATAGGGCTTATTTAAGCTCAGACAAAAAAGTTGCCATGTCGCACCATAACATAAATTTCAAAATTGCAGACGTGGAGTGTTTGCCACATACTGTAATAGATTAATCATCCAAGACCACTATATGTTACGTTTAAAAAGGGACTTGAATATTTCAGTAGAGATGTTCGTTGATCCAGTTGTTATTAATAGCAAAAATAATGATAGTTTTCTATCAACATAAATCACTACAACCTTAGAGGCCCTGCTAAACCTGCCTCCCATTCACCTTATATTAGAAAAGAGGCATTTACTGGCGCCAAGGAATCTGACAAGATGTCCTTTTGGAAGTGGTAATTAACGACCTCCAATCATGCGTTAATAAAGATCTTCCACAAAATCGAGATTTATCTCTATGATATAAATATGGTTAGAAGCTATCGCAATGGGCATTTTTGGGTCAAAAAGCTCTTCATACTACTAGAAAAATCACTATTGTTGGGTAGAGATACTAGCAACATATATATACGTTCAGTAGTTTATGGATAGATATCCAAACGACCTTGAATGCTCTGAAGGCTATTCAGTGTACCTCTTGTTATAGTGGAAATGTGTGACAAACTCTAAAAGCATAAACAGAAATAATGTTGCCAAATATGGCTCTAAGACCTCCAACGTATACCATATAGTGCGAAAGCAGACATATTTACCAAAAAAGGGGCATCTGTTTCATGGATCTAGAAACGTTATAAAAAAAAGTATATTATTTCGAATAAAACATTACCACGAAAAAGTTAATCATTATTACTTCAGTTTTTGTATTATGTAATGCGTACTTTTATCACATATCACCTTACAATTTTTAGGGAAAATTAATATTAATGTTGAAATGATTGACAAGAATGACAAGCAATAATTTCAAAATGCTGTAAATTATCTGTTAACAGAATAACGGAAAATATGGTATTATTGGAGACATGGAGAGTTAGCTACGTACTGCAATAGATTAATTATCCAAGACCCACTATATGTTACGTTCAGAAAGGGAAAAATTATAAGCGGTTATTGAATTTTTCAGTAGAGATTATTATTAAACCAGTTGTTATTATTTGCAACAATATTGACATTCTACTATCAACAGTATCGTAATAAATCGTTCCAATCTGACACCTTGAATCATTATTCCACACTACAAAACATAGATACTAGTACTTTATTTTAAAAGTTTTTGTGTGGCTAATGTGGCTGAATAATTTCATCTATAGTTTGTCAGATTATTATGACACACGAAATCATTTTATGTACCTGCCGATCAAAAATACTCTATATATATATTTTCTCTTGCTGCACGTGTAAAATATCCTGTTAAACATGTAGCTTTCATCGGTCTCTTTAATAATTCTTTAAATACTTACCTCCTATTGTAACAAAAATAATTTTCAACCCGCACAAGGTATCAAATTGTTCGATATAATAGATTCTTATAAAAGCATCTCCCAACAAAATGCGAAATTTAATTCTGCCCGAAAAATCTCTATTATACAACCTTGTGAAAATCTCACGGTATAAAAAACCGAAAAAAATTACCTGCCCTCCTATCAAAAGACCTTTCTGGTCATCTTTGTCCTACGAAACGTCCAGATTTTTTTATAAGTACCAGACAAGGGTAGCTATTTTTTTTAATGCTATATAGATTAAAATCACGAGTGTTTACTGTTATACGATATTATCTGATACCACCCTGTGAGCCATAATGGCATTTAGATTTCTTTCGCTGATTCTATTTCGAAGACATAATGAAAGAAGTACAATACGACTATTGTGATTGTTTTGTTTAACTGTAAATAGAATTGACATGTGTAAAGGTCAATTTTGAAGGTTTATACGACGAAAGATGCTGGGCAGTAGCACTGGACGACTTTTGTATTGTACCCATTCAATCCGTTTGGATTTTATCGCTAAGTTTATTGTTTTTATACATAAAGAACGACTTACTAACAAATGTTGACATCATTTAACGGTTTAAATCTACAACGTATGAAGTATACGTCAATATTATAAACAAAATAAATATGTATTAGCAAAATAAGGTTTTAAATGTGTTTTCAAATTAATATCAGAATTAAAAATCCTTGTGATTCTAAATTGATTTGATGGAATTATCAGTATTTTCTACTCAATCAATACCTATCTCCAAACTAACAATTCAGAAGATATAAATATTAAAACTTTTCTCAATAATGACCATTCAGTGATGCTCCTAGAATTTTTGAATTAATAACTATGAATTATTCTGTTTGACTAGGAATGAAATATTTTAGTTATCCTCAGTATTCTTGTTTTCTTATAATTCTTCTATTTCTACTTTCTCCATTATCTTCATAGGTATATTCATTTCATACAATGAGATCTAATTTTTGATTTTAAGAAGTCTGTTCTCATAATTTAGTAAATGTCTAAAATTCCAAATTTTGTAGCAATGAGCTATCACCAAAAATCCAAAGTTCCCTTCAAACATTTATTTCAATCTGATAGTAGGGATGCAAGCTCATGAGGCTGGGATTGTTGTGATATTTGGAAAGGATTTCTTTTGGTGTGGTACCACTTCATTGCGCTTATGTCCAACCACCGTTGCGCGAGGGATATAAAAAAATACTGTATGAAATTATTTTAATATTGCTTGATCCCAATGCAACTAGATTAATGCAACCAGCTGATGCAGAATCATTTAAACCTCTCAAAATGGGTTGAAAAAGAGCTGTAGTGGAGTTTAGAAGAAAAAACCATCAAGCAGTCCTAACAAGAGAAACCTTTGCACCCACATTAACATTTCATTAAAAATAAATAGTTAGACATTTTATTTTTTCATATATGTACTATATACAGATATCTCTTTAGTATGTATAACAATGACGGCCAGTTTATAACGACATCGGTTACTATAATTGTTTGTTACAGCGAAATTTATTTAGTTTTTGAGTGTAAAAAATGTATTTAACACTTTTAAACTTCGCGCACTTTCCTTGAGTGACAGATACAACATGGCCGTTTCCCTAATTTCCGCTCAATTACTGGATATGCATTGAATTATAACAATTTTCAGCTTATGACTCTTATTTTTGACTGACACTATTAGAAAGATCTATTTCTTACCAACAAATCTATATACTCATATATCGAGGCAATTCTGATTTAATTTGTAATCAAAGAATTTAATGATAAGAGGTTATGTTGAAGAAGGTAAGTTTGAATTGAAGTTTATTCATATTTTAAACTATAACATATATAAAGAAGGGTACCATTGGATTCGCCATAATCTACAGAATGAAAAGTATATATCTTGTTTCGCGAAATTTTGCGTGGGGGCCTCCTTAATAAGAAAAAATTAGATTTCATATTAAAAATAAAGAAAACTCATACATTTTCAAAAGAATCCATATTACTTAACTAAACTATTTATTGATTATAAACAAAAATTATTATACAATACAATAGTACACAATACAACATTGCAAAGTACCGTTTAAGTGGCCAATCACAGCTTAACATAAGAAAATCTGTTTTCGTTGTTAGCAAGATCTTAATCTTTACGTGAGTAGACATTAAAGAAACCGAGGTCAAGTTATGTAAGTCCATACTATGAATATGAAACTGTTATTATTCCAGAAATGGATAATAATATTCTTGTCCCAATATTTAGAAATAGTCGATAAAAAGTTGATATAGATTCTAGAAAAGATAACTAACCAATATTAGCTGACACGTTCCGATAAAAACGAGCGCATATGTTTTTTGCTTCATCAGGACAAAAGGCTTGCTCCTTTGTTGAATATTATTGCAAAATAATTAGCCTAACTGCGCTTAATATTTATTTTATTTCATAATTCATAAAATTGATGGTGGAAAGCAATTTCAGATAAGTGAAGAGGTGATAGAAGAGACAAAATCGTATCTCGCAGAACTCGCAGTAGTTTGAAAAAACTGGAAACTCGTCGGACTAAAGAGAGATTTTTTTCAAACTAACATGTTGTTTCGTTAAAACATGATAAAAAACATTCAGTAGTCATGAAGAAACGGTCAACGATCATATTACTAATTTATTCTAATTTATTCAAGTTATTTAGGTCAAAACCTCATATTTTTGCCTCAGAATCCACTTAGGAAAATATTTATACATACAGGATGTTTCTAAAATTCATACATCAAAATTCAGAAGGGGATTACTCGTATAAAATTTAGAATGATCTTTTCTACAACAAAATTTTTTTTGCTCACCTCTTTACGAGATATAACATTTAAAAGGTGGTGACTAAACTTGAGAATTATTTTTCTAAAATTTCGGTGAAGCTATAAACTTAAAATTCTGTGTGAAATTAAAATCCTTGTTTTATTTAAAAATATTTTTTATTGTTTTTTTTTTCTCAAATGAATATCTGCAGAGAAAAATATGATCACCATTTTTTTCTAATAAATTCACTGGAAAACAGTAAAATGTAATACGATTCATGACAAATGATTAGAAAACGGGCTGCTAATTTCACCCCCTTTCAATGTAACAAGAATATTGAGAAAAATACCTCTATTTATTCCTTTGCGAGTACAAGAAGATTACAGTTTCTAGCATTACTCAAATTTTAGAAAAAAAATAATAAAAACTCAATTTTAGTCACCACCTTTTAAAGGTCATATATCGAAAAAGGGTGGGCTGAGGAAATTTTGTTATAGGAACTACCGATTCTAATTTCATACGAGCAATCACCTTTTGAATTTTGTTGTATGAATTTAGAAACACCCTGTATATTAATGTAAAATTCAAATGAAGAACACAGGGATAATTCTAGTTTCATGAATAATATCATTCAATATTTTCGATAAATATATTTGATTTTATTTTCAACCACCCTCCCGAATAAGTGTATTGAAATTCGTTTAAAAATAAGCCGATGCCAAATGACCAATAACACTTTTTATATAGGTCGGTAAACTGATCTATCTAACCAAGTGGATTTTATAAAATGACAATGTTCCGGTAGTGAAAAGAAGAGCATATCTTATGTTACCTATTGTAAATTATTTGTATACAAGATGATCAAATTTCTAATTCGGATACATCGAAACCTTGACCGGATATGGACCTGCAGACCTGTATGGTTGTATATCCGCCCACCCGTTTGAGAAGCTTAAATTACTTGTTATCAATAAGGACGTTTACGGTATCCAGGAAACGATGTTTTAACAATGGAATACGAGGGCAGTTTACCATTTAAAATTAACGGTATAACAAGCATTGAAAACTTTAAAAAAAAATAATCTATTTTTAATGACAAATTGTCAATATATCCTGCTTCGAGAAAAATAGTTTTAGGTACTACTTTATGCTTTCATTCATTCTTTTCTATATACCTCTAATCGTATTTGAAACCCTCAACTTGGCAGTGTATCTTGCAGAATACTTTTGCTGATTTTTGGTTTAAATCTATCGCCTTTATTTTAGTTCTATTATCTACCTCTGGTTGAGTGAATTCACACCCAATTTACTATTATTCACCTTTTTGAAATTATAATTCACCTGTATTGACATATTGACATCTGTTTAAAAAAAAACGAATCAATTCAATTGATAATGGCCCATCCTGTAGGATACATTGTCAATTTAAGAAAAAAAGTTCCTCCTTCAATAACTATAGTAGATTCAGGTATTAATTTCTCAAATCATACTAATTTTACGAACAAGACCACGACATGGTCCTTGACTGCTCTGCCGTCTGCCGGAAAACTTTTCACCAGCCTGCAACATCCCTGCACGCACGAGAATTGGCAACCGTATTTCCGAAGAACTTTGACCATTTGGGAAAACTTGAAGAGTAGATCTCAGCCCCCGGCAAGTTGTTGAGAATCAAATACAATAAGCAGTAAGTTTTCTACTTGGTGATCAAAAATTAATTTCAAGATCGATCCACCTACCGCGATATGTGGGAAATGCTTCAGAGTCTCCGCGACCATGTGCTGGAAGTGTAGAAATTGGTTATGACCAAAATAACCAGTAACCATTTGGATTGGCGAGTCGTTAGGAACATGGTGGAGGTAATTTCTAGGATACCAGGGTTCACATATTAATTTGCAATTATCCGCCCCGATATCACAGCTTAATGAAGATGGTAATAAGCTATTTTCATATGAAAGAAAAGTGCAGGAATTCATGCCTATCTAAAAATCCAGTCCCGGCTATACATGAGTAACAGGAGAAACTTCCATCTGGTAATTTTACGAACATGGGCTGTGAAGCCTGTCCTGTCCGGTTATAATGGTTATAATTGGTTGTTTCGAAAGAGTTGTTCATATTATTTTTTAGACATAATTCTGGGAAGATCTTTTTATTTATTTGTCTAATTTCTAGAATTTTTAGGAAATTCGTTTTGGGTATATAAACTAATTTGATTATAATTAAAAGTCATAATGAACGAAACGACATAGGAAAGTAACCGGTGAATTTAAATAAGTTAGTATTAATGATAAGTTAATTATTGTATAAGTTAGTCAAGTCTAGAGTGTTTGAATAAATTGAAAAAGTAAGAGATAGTGATGATAAATTCACCCCTCAATGGAAATAGTATAAATAAATAAGAGAAATAATAATTTCAAACATCGATAAAAAGAATATATTACATAAATTCGAAGTTTATTGAATTTTATTAATTTTGTTCTAATTTTATTCAGGAATTTGTAAGCATTTTTGTATTTTCCACCTCGTTTAGATGTTTTTTTTCTGTCTGAGAAACGTTCCACTTCAAGAGCTGACTATATTTTCTCATCACTTCTTCAGCCGAAGGCTGACTCTGTAGATGAAGAAGAAAATAGAAAATGAGGAAAGTTTGGAAATCCAAGATGTATCACTTCAGGTAACGAGTAAATCTTTAGATGTAAGTAAAGGATGCATCACAAGCTCTAGAAGTATCAGATGATGAAACAATGATAGATCGGTCGATTGCTGACGAACCACTACCTGTATTACTTCTGTCGCCTTCCTAAGCCAGCTTATTATGATGTTTTTCTATTTTATAAGATCTCTATTCGTGGAGTGAATTAATTTCATACATTCTCAATTTATTTGAACATTATACACACACTTAACTAACTTATAATAATTCACTTATCACTAACTCTTAACTAACTTCAATTACTTTCTATTTTGGTCTGTTTACTACGACTATTTATTATAAACTAACTAAACTGCTCTACAGAAACTCCTTAGGATATATATCCTAGAAAAATTCTCAAAACTTCTAGAAAATAAAGAAACAAAACAAATAAATAAATAGATCTTTATAGGAATCATTCAGAGAAAACAATGTAAATAAACCGCCTGCTATAATAAAAACTTATATAAAACAAACATCAAACGGATATAAAAAGTAGGTCAAAGGCACCGAATTCTAGAATTCCACTACATATCGACAGGACCGGCTCCGGGGCGTTCGTAACAAAAATGTTGGGAACTACTTAGATTGATGTTGAGTTTTCTACCTATAAAACACAGTTTTCTTCTTTTTGATTATTGAAAAGATTGTGGAAAAATTCAAATAGCTGCTGAAGTATTTTTATAAATTACAGCCAGGAAACCAATGTTTCTATTTAGGAACGAATAATGCCGAACTTTCAATTTTACAATTTCATTTGATAATATAAACAATGATTAAAAAAATATTGGAACGATAATATGAGCCAAAAATCCATTCAAACTAAATTGGAATTTGTGATAGACGTCATTAAAAAAACAATTATTTTAATTTAAAATAAAGTATAAAGTAGTCTGGTTTAGAAATTTTACGATGCTGACAGATGTATACAGCTTTATTTTCACAACGGAAAGGTTCAATAATCCAGTTACACTGACCAGACGGCGGCGATGGGGCTATTTTTGCTGCATTTGATATGCACTCTGTCCAAATAGAAACAAACTTCAAAAGTCATTGGCCACGTTGGTTTGGACACGCTGATTACTTTTATGTAGATACCAAAATGCAATCTGAGATATAGTCCAGTCAATTTCCGCATATTTCCTGCTCTTTAGAATAAATTAACGTAACGAAAATCCTCTAAGTGTGGTAAGGTGAATAAATTTATTTCCGAAATTACATTATATAAACCTTTATACAAGGTGTTCAGGGACTGATGTAAAAAATTCGGAAGTGAGTAGATGACGACCCCTCTTTTCTGAGTTATAGGAATTTTATATCGTAACTGTTATTTAGCAACTAAAATGTGAGAGAGTACTTAGAAAGGAATGTAAATCGTTATCATTATACGGTTGTGTCTGAGCAGAACTAACATTTTGAGTTCTAATTGTATGAAATCCACGTAGTTCATGTTTGCAGTTTCAAACACACAACGATCCTAAACGCTCGTGGACACTCAAATAAAATATTCTAGAATACCAAATATTGCTCCTGTTCGTACGTGATCAGCATCGTTCACTGGTGACGCTTTTTGTGCCACTGAAGACTCTCATATTTAATCTCATCCGTCCGCTAGTATCCACGGGGGCCCGCACCCATCCGCTTTCTCTACCACTTAAGACATAGTGTTAATGCCTTTTTTTATATAATCAAATCCAATAAAATGAACTATTGGCTTTATTTTTCAATAAAATAAAGATTCGGTTTGCAACAACTTATCTGCGAAAGGAAAACGCATAGGACAATCTCGTAGAAACCTATTTTATGCCTTCAAGGACAATTTTCACACTTTTGTTCACTTTGGAGATAACATCTTCAGAGTTCAAAATCCTTCGACATTGGTAGTGCGGTCCATAAGTGCGCAAGATTTATATAAAGTTTCAGCTTGCTATTTTTATCCATTTTATTATAGGATACTAGATCGACGACTTGGTTAAGTTTGTTGAAAAATGTCTCAAATTGACTTATTGAATTAATTGAAGAAAGTGACCGGTGCCGAAAAACGAAAGAAACTGTAGCACATACCAGCCTTTCCAAAACAAGTGTTCTGAGGATCCTACATTGGAATTTAGATATGACAAAAATACGTACAAGATGGGTGCCTCAAATTATCAGATTTTTGCGAAAACAGCGTTGAGATTTATGTGAGTGTTTTTAGATCTAGGAAGTGTAATTATTATTCGTATCAGCGATAATGACCCGTTCTCCAAAGGAGAATCAATGGAGTGACATTGGATTGGAGACCCTGAACCAAAACAAGCAAAGGTCACTAAAAGCATCAAGAAACGGATGGCTACAATAGTTTTAGACTACGAAGGTATCCTTTAGATCGACTTCAAGGAATCAAATACAACTGTAAACGCGGATAATTACTTTATCTTGTTAACGCAGTTGTGTTAGAAAATTATTGACAGAAGACGCCGCAAAATCAGCTTATGTAAGCGCTTGCTTTATTATAATGCACTAGTTTACATTCGATATTTAACATAATATGTGGCTTCACAGAAATTGAACACCCACTATATAGCCTTAACCACCACTGTCCGACTATTTTTCTTTCCGAAAAGTTGAAGGCCAAATTAAGGAATAAATATTTTACTGGCATAAATTCTTTAGACAGACGTTTTAAGAAGTTTGTGGAAATAAATGGAGAATATTCTCAAAAAGTTTTTTTTTATTTATCACCTCTCTTACTATGTAGGCTAAAAACCCATGGACCTACTACTTATTTACTATTTACAGAGTATGTGGATATTGGATGGATATTGGACTAATAGGTACACGCATATGTGAACCATAAAAATCACCTCTAAAAGATTCGTGAACTGATAGCTGATTTTTCAAGCTAATCTCGATAACTGATAGTGGATCTCAAGGACCATTCTATTCAAGATCATTCTTCGAAATATAATGAACATAAATTGAAAAAAATATGACAGCTCGCGAGACAGTTAACTCTATTGTAAATTTTAAAATTTCTAAAGAATCAAATACTATATGCCCACTTCCAAATCCAATTAGAACACCCCAGCTTCTTAACGTTACACAAGTCAATCGTTTGTTCCATCAGAATCGTCCACAACTCGGTTTTCGTAATCTCGGAAAGGGCCTAAAGGGAGAGAGAAAAGGAAGTTTAAAGTGAGTCACTTTGGATTGTTTCTTCTGACCAACTGTGCGAAACTTAATTTGGGAATTATCTTTCAGATAATAAAGTTTCGACGACTTTCCAAACTCACATACAAAGGTACTGCTGGTGCATTGTACATTCTACACGCTTCAAACTACATTAGATTTGTCGCTTTTGAAAGAAAAGTATTAAGATGAAGGGAAGTAGAACTTATCAATTAACTTTATCAACTCTTCAAAAATTTTAACAATATTTTTCATTTATTTTTAGATTTCATGAAAATACAATATTTGAAAACAATATTTCTGACGTTCCGGAAGAATTCTACTCTTAATCATAATAAATTTGATTAATTCAGTTTTTCTCCACGCGATTAATTTAATAAAAAACTACCCTATAATGCCGCAAGAAAACATGTAGTAAATAATCATAACTTCAACTATAAACGCATATTTTTATGCTAAACTCATTTTACAATAACCACTTTGGTACTGCTGAAATATGAAAAACTAAATATGAAATTAATCAGATACCTAATATTTATATAAAACATTCGAAATCAAGTATTACTGATGATGAGATCGCAATTATTAGTGTATGTTATGAACTGCTTATTTTTCGAATTATTAGTACTTGATAGAACCACAGTTTGAGATTTGTTCGAATACAAATGGAACCTTAATATAATTTCGCTTTCTTAAATCAAAATTTTGAGGGTACATTTGCAAAGGTACTTCGCCTAAAAATTCATCGTCCGTCTCGGGTACAATAACAAGACGTCTAAATGGTATGGAGGATGTAGGAATGTCAATTTCGGAATCGTCAAATCATCATCTCTAAGGCCATGCTAGAGGATTTCGTTAGTATTTTTATTAGGACCATAGAATCCCCGTCTGGCAATAAAGAGAAAGAGTGGTATCTATGAAACCAAATATGTAGAAGCGGAAAAAGCAAAGATTGAAAACGAACCTAGATATAGTTGAGTTAGGTTAGGTAATAATTATTTCTTTTCCTCCTATATGGACAGCTTTTATGGAAAAAAACGTCTCTACGTTACGGTGCCGACAATAATCATTTTCTCTCTCGTTCGGGACACCTTATCTATACTGCGCATGCTTCATATGCGCAAAAGATGCAGAACTAACTGAAGCGCCCGTAGGAGATAGAGAACGATACACTAATTCTTTCGCTTAGTCGGAACACCTTCCGCTTATAGAAATTGTCCACAGAAAAGTATTACATATGTATATGGGTTTCATAAACGGTAAAGGGTTAGTTATGATTTGTCAAACAGAGAACAAACTGTTAACGAAATTATAGTGAGGATCAGCTCCTCAATTCATTTATTTGAAAATGGAAAACTATTTATCCCTCGTTTTACTGAACAAACCAATTACAATTTATAAATAACCAATTTTTTTATGTCATGTGGTCACATTTTTCGATATTCGTGAGTCGGAATATCTTAAAACGGTGTTTACTCAACAACTTCATAGAAACAGTAACAATAGAAGCAGAAGTGTGACGATGACAATTTCCGCGAACATTGAACGGCATAAAACTGCCCAAGTCTGTGGAGCATAATGCTTTGCAACAACTTCCGGTTATCATGGAAACGTAAGATTGAATAATCGAAATAATTATACTTATAAAACAGTTTTGTCTTGGTTTTGAATACTGTAAGAAATGACTGGTTTGTAAGTATTTAATTACTAAAGGTATTACAGTGTTATAAAACAAACATTCCAGTAGGTATCTCGCATGCTACGAAGACTGATGAAGTTTTTCCTTAATTTTTTAAATATAAATTGAAATAATATTATCTATTAGCTTATACGGTACAATTTCAGCTCCGTTTTTTCCGACCCAAAGAATTAATCGATTATTTTGTTCGTACCGCTTTTGTATTTGAACATGATTTCTTATGATTATGATATTTTTCTCAGTTTTGACGTACTGAATAGCAAGTCTGCTTCTCTTCTGAGCTAACTGAGATCTAGATGTAGCATTTGTGCATTTACTGTCGTTATTATCCTTTACTTTGTTGTCTCCAAACATCGCAGCATTCTGTCGTAATTGTATTTTCGTTTTGTCGTTTTAAAGTATATGTGGTTTCAAAACTGAAGAAATTGGAGAAAAACTAAACGCTATCAAATGACTGTATAATGATAATATTTAATAAAAGAGGTAGGTACATATGGCCAAAAGAACTAGATTCATGGTTAGAACTGCGTTGAAATTTTGAAAATTCTCTACGTTTCGGCTCCCACTTTGAAGCCATTATCAAGAGAAAGGTCGGGAAATGGTGGATATTCGTTAATTGGTAAGAAGTGATCCGATTCCGTCATCTCAATTTGCATACTACACGCAACGAATCATCCCGTTTTTCTTCTCTCATCGGTCTCTAACATGTGGAGAAAAGTTGTCTTCTTTTCGCATATTATCATTCTTGTTTCTCAGTATTTGTAAAATTCAATATTTCACTTCCGTATGTAACAGTTGGTCATATTATTGTTCGGAATATTCTAATTTTAACTGCTCTAGATAACTCTTTAAATTTTTTCATTTAACCTAATGATGCCATGGCTATTCTCTTATTTATTTCTGTCTAGCACCTCATTCTTATTTGACAATGCTGCTCCCAGGTATGCACAAACTTTTTCTATCTCATATTTTTCGTTCTTTTCTGTTTTAATCACCATATACTCCTGAAATAATTGGAACATCTGATCCAAGTTTGAGGTTATTTGCATCCCTCACTTAGAAATATATTTCCGGAAATAATTTTCATATAATTGTAGAAACACCATATCAATTTTACGGTCTTGCAGTTTTTATTGGTCAATAAATATTTTATAAAAAAAACTATGAATATAAACATTGTAATACTACTTTTAAATGTTAGCAAGTTACGTTAATTTATGAAAACAGTCTATTATCTAAATAATTATTTATTTATTAAAGTACTCTCAATTAAAAATATTCGCGTACTCAATTATTTTCTCCATTAAAATCTTTTACACATTCAGAGTTTGGTCATAATTCGTTCTTGGAAGAATTTAATCTGCTCAATTCGGTAGTTACAAACTCAGCAGATAAAGGTCTTCTTGTGAAAAAGTTCAAGAGAAATCCCAACATCAACGAACTTATGACCCTTGTATCGCCTACTATCCAAGTAAGTGAATTTATATGAGAAAATGATTGTTCGGGTTTACGAACATTCTAATTCCAAACAAAACAGTGGCGTTGTTATTCTGTTGATAAATATTAACTTTCAATAAATTTAAATCATTTGGTATTATAGAAGTGATTGAGGAAATTAGAGAAAAAATAATTATAAATCCGCAAAAATTGTGGAAAGAATAACTAAGACCAATTCTTGTACTGTAGACTATGTCGTGTCATCGTAAGATACAAAATCCACTGAGCGTACTGTTTCTAATTTAGGTCTTTCTTTCCGATCACGAAGCAGTGATAACAACATTTTCGTTAAAATTCAATACTAAAAATACTATACTATAATCAAACGTTAGTTCGAAATTCGCTTTATTGAACAGATGGCATGCAATACTTCGTTTCAAATGAATATTTTATCACTTCAGATTCAATATAAATCTTGTAATTCAATAAACATAAGATTTTTTATCTAATTTTCATATTACTTACCCTGATACTTCAAAACTATATTGAAAAAAAAAACAGAAAAAACATAATATAACTTAACATACATAATTTGATGTTTTTCATCACTTTTTACACATATAGATTATCCTCAGTTCTTTTTTATATGAACTGGTCCTTTTATGTATGGTCTATTTTTCATAAACGGTCTGTAACATATACGAGGCATATTTTTTAAGTAAGTACCGTTTTGCGATTCCGCCGCCGCAACCCCAAGGTCAGCGTTCCGCACATGTGCGCTTGTTACCTACATCTCTTGTCTACGCACTGACTGTCTGTCTGATTCTTCATTGTGTACGTTGTTTAAGATGCCTCCGATAATCGTGAGTCCAGCCGATTGTGAAATACGGGCTGTTATACGATTTCTTAGTGCTAAAGGCATAAAATCGATCGATATTCATCGTTAGATCTGTGAAGTTTACGGACAAAACATTATAAGTGATGGAATGGTAAGGAAATGGGTGAGAGCATTTAAAGTTAACCGCACAAATGTCCATGATGAAGAACGGAGTGGGCGTCCTTCGGTCGTTAATGAAGATTTGGTGCAGAAAGTGGACGAAAAGGTGAGAGAAAACAGACGCTTTACAATTTCACCATTGTGCGTAGGGTTTTGTATCACATTGTGACCGAGAGCTTGAAATACCGGAAATTGTGTTCACGTTGGGTTCCAAAAATGTTGACGGATTTGCACGAAACCCAACGTTTAGGCAGTGCATTGACTTTCCTTGAGCGGTACCACAATGAAAGTTAGATTTTTTAAACCAAATTATTACTGGTGACGAAACATGGGTGGCCTACGTCACACCAGAATCGAAACAACAATGGAATGGCGACATTCATCATCACCCAAAAATGTGAAGTTTAAGCAAACAATTTCTGCCCGGAAAATCATATGCACAGTTTTTTGGGACAGAAAAGGAGTATTGCTAGTGGAGTTTCGGCCTCGTAAAGAGACAATCAATGCAGCGTCTTATTGTGAGACATTGAATAATCTGCGTCGTGTAATCCAGAACAAAAGACGCGGCAAGTCTTTTCAATGGGAAACTCTAGATCATCCTCCCTACAGCCCTGATCTGGCGCCCAACGACTACCATTTGTTCCTGCACTTGAAGAAAAAACTTGGTTGGTCAGCGTCTTCAAGACGATAACGAAGTCAAATCAGTTGTGATACAGTGGTTAACAAGTCAGGTGGCAGAATTTTATGAGGAGGGTATTCAAAAACTGGTGCCACGTTATGACAAGTGCCTCAATATTCACGGAAATTATGTAGAAAAGTAGATTAAGGTACAAGCTTTGTACAAATATTAAATAAAAATCAATTTTTCAACCTCAAGTATCGATATCTCGAAAACGAAGTGAGACAAAATGGCATATTCAAATCATCCAGTCACCACAGAAATTGTACTCGTGCCTAATAGTTTGACAAAGATAACTAATACATTCCTTTTTATTTCCCATTTGTATCCGCACTCTATGGTTTATAGATTCAAAGCCACTCTAAAACTTAGAAGTGAATAAAAGAAGATCGTATGAATATAAAACCCGAGTCTGTGCATCAATACTTCCTTCTAGCATACTTAATCGAAGATAGCAAAACAGCGTCCAGTGATTGACATCTTCTAGTATCTTTGAGTATTTAAGACTCGATTTACATCATCAGAAAACCACCGATAATAAATTCAGAATAGCTCTGAGTAGCTAAATCCACTTCAATATATACAAAATGAGTTACCTAACAAGTTTCTCAACATTACTGACCCTGTTGAGAGCTAAATAGAAACTTTCTATTCCTGGTTTCCGGATATACAAACTTCTGTAATTTTTGCTTACTAATCATTATAAAATGAAGTTTCCTCGTGCGAAAAACAGTGAGTTATTGATTTTGAAAAAGTTTTAATCACTTTGATATCTTCAATTTGAAAATTCAGGAATAATATTTTTTTTAATTGAAATATTTAAATGAGACATTAAGTGGCATACCATTTGTTCAATGTATTTCCAATTACGGCTTATATATGTGATTCATTTGCGGAAATAGTAACCCGGAGTAATCTTTTACACGCTTAGCGTTGAGAATAATATTAATTTGTACACAAAAGCCGGTAACGGTACCAATTAAAATTGTAAGTACACCAAGGTCCTCACGAACTCTAGTATAACATTACTCATTAAAAAAATAAGAGTTTACACAACAAATTTCTAGATAACCAGCTTTCACTTACCGGAGACAATTATTATATTATAACAATTTGGTCCTAATAAAAAGTGTTTCATAAACAAACCTTCCCTGTAATTGAAATTGAAAAATACTTGTGTCCTTACGGATGCTATCCATCTCCAAAAATAATGTACTTTATATTTCATTTTCTATTTACACTTGACTTTTAGAAGTTGTAGCAGTATTTAATTCATTCCATCTCCAACAACCCTTCACCATGATGTATTCCTGTGTACATTTCCTGTAAAAATCTGATAATTAATTTAATTTCTCTTATCCTCACTCCGTCTCTGTTTCTTCTATTTTTAGCTACTGAGAATTCGCTCAAATATTTCAATAAAATAATTATTATCGTTAGTTAGTTTCTTAGTTTTCAGTGATGATTATAATTGAATATTGATCATTAAATGGTGTGTTATTTTCTTTAGTTATTGTATCTACTGTTAACTTTTAATATTATAGTGCTACTTGATGATATTTCACATTTATATGTGAGATTTTCACTAGACAATTTCCACTTTTTCCATTACGATTAAAATATTCGAAACCAAATATAACTATATGTCAAAATAATAGTCAGGGAAACTTTTTCTTATTTGCATCTTAACATTTTAATCGAACCAATGATGAGGTACATTGCTTTGGATCAGAAGAGGAAATAAATAGGCAGTTTGATGGATAGGGCAATAAAGCAATTTTTCCAAAAATCAGATGATAAAACTGAAAAATTTGTTGATATAAAGAGATAGAAAAGTAAAATGAAAATTGAAGAAAGACTTGAGTATGAAGCTGAAAAACAAGATCGGGATCAATATCACCAGTACATAGACTTTCTCTAAATTAACGTGTGTTAGCCAAGAACCATATATATTTTTATCAATTTTCATAATGTAGAAAAGCTGTATACATATAGCAATTTTTCGTCAGCTTGCATATTTTTCTGTCAGCTCAGATCGTTCAACTCCATTTGTAGGTAAAGCGAAGCATCTTCCACATTCACTTTTAAGGATTTGTACTCCTAGAATTGATTGGAAAAGCAGTTTCATTCCTTCAGTGTAATGACCCTATGTTTTCCAATGTTTTCCTGGCTAGAAAATCTTGAAAATGAAAAAGGGTTTTCACTTTTCATTTGTAATTTGAAAAAGCGAAATTGGATTTCAAATCCTCCTCAGTTTTGAATCTAAAGGTGTCACAATTATTTTTGCGTGAGTGCTGAGAGAATGTTACTTTATTTCGGTCATAGTGGTTGCTTGGTTTCTGTTTATCAATATAAAAATATTTAGTATCCAGCTTCCATTAAATATTTGTTTTTGAAAGACAACAGGGATATGCAAATGAAATAGAGCTTGGACACTCTGTACGGAAACTGTGAACCAACATGGCTCTAGCAACTTTTTATTTTTTTTATTTAGACTATTTATTTACACCACCCGAGGGCTTATTAAAAGGTGAAAAAAATTTACATAAAAGTTAACAATTGAACAATTAAAGTTGTGAAATGTAAATAATATACACATAAACCTGTGAATAAATAAAATGTGAAATATTCACCAATTGGTATTAGACAATCGTGGGATAGAGTTTTAGGAAAAAGAAGAGGCTATGGGCATATCAAAACAGCTCATCCGCGCATTAGTTCTGGACAAAAACGCATTCGAATAAATATTTTTCTGACTTCATTGTTAAGCTAACAGTGAAGACAGTTAATTGCTACAAATAATGCTCAAATGGTTTTATAGGCTGGAAAAGTTATGGCGACCGTTTTTTGGGTTAGCAGGGGATTGTTTTAATAATATGCCACATCTACTACTACTACTATTTTTTTATTCTTCTAAATATTTCGCAGAGAGGATTTAAGCTGAATAAAAGAAAAGATGTATTTTCGGAATTAGTTGTAATGATTGTGTAGGTGAGTATGTTGTACCAATTAGCAGATCTGCTGTCGGTTTTAAGTGTTGGTAAATCAAAATACAGTGAATGGTGATTGGTACACCATAAACTTTGTACTGAAATCTTTTGATGAGATTAACAAATGACGTTTGCCGGGGATTGACTAGGGATATACAATAATTCTGACCACCCCTATACCTACGCCGGAAAAGTAGTTGAATTTTCACCTCATCCTGCGTATATTCTAAATTCAACTCCCGAGACTTTTTCATTTACGGAAGTTATTAAAAATTTGATAAATAGATTATTAAATCTATGCTGTCAGATGTTTCCTTGATTAGGTTACATTACATTAATTGCTACAAAAAATTGGTTCATTACTAAGTATTTTCAGTTCAGTAATGAAGACATGAGAAAAACATTTGGAACAGTGAATGTTCCTAGACCAGATTAGAATCCGAGACCCGCAGTTGGAGCACATAGAGCACACTAAGCCATTAACGACTTGTAATGAGCGTGTCTTGTATTTTTTTCATAATATTCCATTTTGTTTGAAATAATTTATGAATCGAAGTATCTTCTGAGACAGAATAAGTAAACTCAAATCTGTCAAAATTATTGTTTGTTGGCTTAGTCAAGGGAAGAATATATTAGAACTGTTTAAACTGGCAAAAAGAATTGATAATAACAATGAATTAATATCATCATCTTGCAGGATTAGATACGTAATATTTGTTCAGCTGAATAAAAGACTTTTGTATTAATTATTATGACATATTACCTTACTCAATAAGTCGTGTGACTGACACACAGATGGCGCTCCCATTGTTAATCCATATCCATCCATCCATATGATGTTTAGGAAGTATTAACTTTCAAAAGAATTATGAGTGAAATTTCATGACAATTCGTTTAGACAGAAAAAATTGACATCCATTTAAGTGAAGCCACTTTTGTTATTTGTTATTGGTTTGCTAAATTTGAACGTGGTCGTACAGACATCGATGATTGTAAACGTTCTGGTCGTCCAATTGAGGTGGTTACTCTAAAAAATATCAAAAAATCCACAAATTAGTTATATCTAATCCTGAATTGAAATTGCGTTAGATAGCTAAGGCCGTAAAGATATCAAAAGGCAGTGTTATTCATGAACAGTTGACCATGAGAAAGTTGTTTTCAAAATGAGTGCCGGGTTTCAGATTTTTAGCATCTATATGTGACATGCATGCATAACTTCACTCCTGAATCGAAACAATCATCATCTGGGTGGAAAGGCACAACAATCAACTGGGAAGGTTATGGCTTCAGTATTTTGGGATGCGCATAGAATATTGTTCATCGACTATCTCCAAAAGGGAGAGACAATCAGTAGCGAATAATACATATAGTTATTGGATGGTTTGAATGGAAAAATGAAGGGAAAACAGCATCATATGTCAAAGAAATAACCAATATTTCATCAATTCACAAGTCGATGGCAACGATAGTTAAATCGAACGAATTATACTTTGAATTGCATCCTCATCAAACGTACAGTGACCCCCCTCTTATTTCTTAGATGTCTAGTGAAGGAAAAACGCACAAGAGACAAGGTGAGAAGATATTGTGTAGGGTTCATCAAAAAAAAAAATTTCTATTTTTATGATTTGATTACAAAGTCCAAAATAATTATTTTTTGCAGTATTTGTTCTGGAAAATCACATTCCCTGTTTGGCGGAAAAACGTGAATAATTGTGATTGTTGTTCTATTTATATTGTAATATTTTATAATATTCATAAACTATGTCACCAACTTATGAATTAATAGCAAATCAACTTTATTTGCGGATCACAGCGGTCCATATATACAAGCTTCATGGCAAAGATCTCATTACAATCAAGTAGTAGTCTGATACTAACAGGCTCTATTACACTGAGAAAACTTCAATTTTATTCTACAAAGAAGTTTTACAACTTTTGAAACACAGCAATGATTTAATACGATCTTGGTCTACATACTGACGAGGACCTTCAATGGTCTGTACATGTAGAGACTTTAACGAAAAAATTATCTTCTGCTTGTTTTGTCATTAAATCTATGTAAGGCTCGATTTTAGTGCTGCCTTAACAACTTACTACTCATTGTTCGAATCGCATCTTCAGTATGGTTTGCCTTTCTCGGGGTCTTGTTATTTGCACTTCTTCGATTCTATCTTTAAATTACAAAAAAGAGCTTTTCGTTTCATTTATGGCTTAAGTAGTAGAACGCATGGGGAATTATATTCTTAAAAATACAAAATTTCACCTCTTTCCACTATTTTCGTTTAAGATCCGTTTGCTTAGGTCGCAAACACTTTCAAAACTCAACTGAGAGACCCATCCATAGTTATTCTACCATAATAAAAAATTTGGACATACTTAACAATACCCACCTCTGATCTGATAAAAAATTCGACCACCTTCAATGCCAAAAATTATTCAATCAGCTACCTTCAGAATTAAAAGTGGCAAATACGATTTATAAGTTCCGGAGATTGACAAAGGCATTTTTGGTCTCTCTTACAAAAGTCATAACGTACAGGAAATGTAAATATAGCGCAAATAAAAAATTTTAATCAAATATTTGAATTATTATGAAGACAACAAAAGAAAATATGACAAGTAAGGTTTTTTGTTTTGCAATGAAGCTGAAGAACATCAAAATAAATCAAATCTACCAAGTATAGGGCTGTTTCAAGGACCCAGGACGGTCCAACTAAACTGTAAAAGACATTTAAATGCGGTTCCTTGGGCCATGGAAAAGGCTTAAAATAAAATAACAATCGTGGTAGTAAGCTTCACGTTCATTAATACACTCATGAATAAAATAATATTATAGAATAAACTGTGAAAGTTGGAAAAGAATGTATTGGAAAAAAATTTCGAAATTATCTGGTAGTAGTTTTAACATGGCCTTCCCACAAATTACACTAATTAGAGCGAGTTTATTAAGTCTTACTTGAATGTTTTCGTAAAGTTTGGCGTATTATAATATTTTAGACAAAAATCTTACTATTAATCATTTATTCTTACCTTTTTATGTATATCACAACCTATAGTTTCAAAAGTAAAACAGTTAAGAGCTAAGCGGGAGTGAGTTCAATTTTATTACGATTAAATTACGAATATTTGTAAGATGTTATCTAACGAATTTCATTACTTCTATGGTATATCCACTAGAATGGTACTTATGCATATTTTGAACTTTTTACCCATAAGAAGTTGAAGTAATAAAACCATTTGATAGGCTAGTATTCAGTCGTATTAATGAACCATTTTGATTCTCATGAACGTTTTATGGGCAGAGTTACAGAATGTTTACTCATGGATTGAATTCTATTAAATTCGCGTTCTTTTTTTGGTTTTGTGCAGGATTCGTTAAATAACAGTTCAATACGAGAGTGGTTAGAAAAACTTCCAACCTCAACTAAAAGAAGAAGTTCACGTCATTTTGGACCGTTCGCTTCTTTTCAACAATCGTACAATTGAGTCTATGTGAGGATTTTCCTGAAAATGAAAAATTTGTTCTTTAAAGCTAATAAGCTCACATAAATAAAGGAGTTTATACAATATACAAAAATTTTCTATCATTATTTATGATGGTGAAATTGTTACAAATTTCAAACGTACTCGTATCTGATTGCTTAACGACAAGCGTTCAGGAAACCTAAAGAATGGCGACAAATTAGCAACATCATCGAAAAAGTTCATCGATTGGTATTGGACCCTTGTCAAGTTAGAAAGATAGGAGAGGCTATCAAAAGAATGCATTTACCATATACTGATAGAAAAATACTGATAGAATGCTGTGTTTACTCAATTTGTTCAAAACTGGTATAAGAATTAATGTTTTTCAGTCATCTTTAACGCGATTCAAGCAAAATAAATCGTATTTTTGTTATCAATTCATTTTGCTCATGTAGTGTAACCTGAATCCACCACTACATATCTAATATTTTGAACAAAATTTTTAAGATATACCCAACTAACACATAGCTTACCATTTTATTACCAAATATATACCAATACCAAATTTTTTCATAACTATTATATAACTGCAGTGTGAGAAACATTATGCGTTTGAAATGGTAAATTGGAGTACATATTAGCTTATTATACCTTTCGGTGATCCATCTATATTTTAAAAACGTTTACTCTACCTTATTTCCAAACTTTCATACAACAGCTTTATTGTTGCTGTTTCAGAAGCTTCAGACAAAACGTTAAAGTACCGTTTTTCTGTTTAAGAGATCTATAAGAAGTTTTATATCTCCTATAAAACTATTATTATAACCTTCGAAAGATTCGCAAGTTGATTCCAAAAATTCTAGCGATTACTCAGTATTTACATCATAGTTATGAAAATAATTCACTCAATCTCCTAAAATGTATTTATAATGTGTCAATTAAAGTTTTGGTAAACATAAATATTGACGGATTAACTTGGTCCAAAAGCTCAAGATACTGAGAAGATTTCATGAATATGGGACACTCTGATCTGCATTCATTTTTACATTCTCTTGTTCAAGAGGCACAGGAGATAATGGAAAATGGTTTAACACAAAAATTAGGTGTTTTTCTTACTGGAATAATAAGATTCTGAGATTTTACCTCATGTATTTGTTATATTGATTGGCTTATTCGTCTTGTACTGAAATTCTCGGTTACAATATTGACAATCACAAAATTAAAGGTGAAGTTGCCAATTTTAATGAAAAATGAGTATAATTAGCAATTAATTGAATAGAATATCATTTCATTGAAATATTGGCCGTCATGTTGATTATAGAACGATCGTATTTAAAAAAACCTATCAGTTGTAGTGTCATTTTCTTTGAAAACATCACATCCTTACAGCTCAACAATTTAGTTTCGTACCTAATATAATATGTAAAATATATACTTCCCTTAGCAATAAATTTTACACAGTTTCGCTTTTTTGTGATTTTATTAAAGCCTTCGTTTGCGTTGATCATGAAGGGTTCAGTTTTTTGTCCAGTTCTTCTTTTGATTTTCATCAATGATGTCACTGACTGTCAATTCACTTTATTCACGTATGATACCAGTGTAATCTGGAGTGGTTCAGATATACAAGCTGTACATTCGACCATGGGCAATGATCCCATTACTATTGAGTCCTGGTCTGACGCAAACGGTCTCTGCTTAAACACTGAGAAAACTTTGGTTTTATCCTATATAGGAACTTTAAAACCTTTAAAACTCAACGATGACTTAATACGATCCTCAAATTCGATCAAATTTCTTGGTCCTTATATTGACGGATCCATCCCTTCAATGGTCTGTACATATAGAAAATCTAACAAAATCGCATCTGCGGTATGGTTTGCCTTTCTGGGGATCTTGTAGTTTGTACCTCTTCGATTCAATCTTCAAATTACAAATAGTTCAGCTTTCGAAAATTGTTATGTAAACGGTTATTTTTTGTGAATAAAACTAAAATCTAAAAATTTCTATCTTACTGAAAAGTTAGATAGACTTTGCATTTATCAAAGTTACCAATTTTTTTCTGGTGAATAAGGGGAGTTCTTAAAAGCGTTAGTTCAAGTTTGTGAGGCTGCAGTCCTTGGGCAAAATCCACCATCTTGAAAAAAGCGGCGAAATCGTTATTGCGACGTTATAAAGACCTATTCGCGCCAAAAAATTGTTCACTTGTTTTTAGAAATTCAAATTCTCTATAAAATTGCTATTCTGGTAAAAATGGAAATGACAAAGTTATTAACAAAACATAAATTGAAGGAGAAAATTCCTCTGTAATTTCGTTTCTTTCCATGTTTCCGAAAACTAGATTCATATCAATTTTATAGAAAATTTTGAGACAAACACATGTCACTCTAACTTCTTCAATTTCATTAATATTTGAGGATTTCTAAGCGCCTCAAAGTTAACAATATCACTTAATATTTTTTTATACTGAAATTTATACGTCCGAACATGCTGCATCAAAACCCATCAAATATATTTTCCTGTGAATTAAAAAAAAGCAATTTGAGGTAATTTGTTCTCATATTTTCATAATTTTTTCTCAATAACTTGGTTATTTTCGAATTGACAAAAAAAAGTACTAAAAGCAAATTTGTTGAGAATATAATTTCCTACAAAAAATAATGTCATTTTTTTTTAAATAATGGATAAATAAGAAGTTACAGCGACTCAAAAGGCTGTTTGCCAATGTTTAACGTTTGTTGATAACTTTGTTATTATCAATTTTTCGAAAAAAGTTATGAGAGCAAATTTTATTGTTATTTTGCAAAAAATGTTTTTTGGTTTAGGCTTCCGATACCAACTGCTAAATACAAGGTTAGGGCATATTTTTGTAACTTTTCCATTGACTTATAGGGCGACAAACTGCAACTACTCCCAAACAACAGGTAAACCTCCTAGTTAATTAGTATACAAAAATAATTAAGTGTCTACCTGTACCTTTGTACGATCCTCGACATCATAATAAACCGCTGAAAAACAAACGCAATTATGCGGGTGGAAGATTGAAAATTTCATGATGACACAATAACCACTTTATTTACTTCACCTGCATGATTCACTACACAGGGTGACAACGAAGAAACTGACTATATCAACGCACATAGATTTTAACGAGTGAGGGTTTATTCTAGACGACAACTTAGTATGGATAAAAGAAGTGATTTTTCACCAACGTTAAGTTTGAGATTGCTGTAGTTGTTGAGAAAATAAAAATCAAATCAAGTTGCCAAACGAATTATAATATCGAAATCTTAGTGTAGGGATAGAAATCTCTTTCCAAAGAGGGATGAAACAGGAATAAATTCCAACGTGAACTAAGGTTAATATAGATAGCGAGAAGAAAATAAGAGATTCCAAGTGCTACCTGGTTATATGGGATCTTCAAGGGTATAGCACTAGTCACAAAGCTATTGAGCACTGTCTAAAAACTAACAGAACATTCTTTACACTTATTATTGGACATTTTAATTGAATTTGAAACAAGATTTTGGACGTTGAGTAAGAATTGACCCATATTAAACCTAAGTCGTCATGGATAGAATGATGGTTGAAGAAGAAAAATATCTGACATGATAGGCTATATCTGCTAATACTTTTAAATTTAAGAAAGTTAGACTCACACATTCATTAACATTTGTTTTAGGATAATGTATATCGCAGTTTTCAAATTAGTTATAATAATCAAATCGGGCTTGTAAACTGATGATTATGGTTTAAAAAAGCTAAAAAACACGCTTCCAAAGTACATTGAACTAAAAAGTTAAAAATAATTTTCAAAATCATCTGAATACAAGAATGAATTTGTTTAGTTTTTCTGATCTATGTTTGTTTACCTCTTTTTAATTTCAAATGCCATGAAAGCGCTGTTTATACACCTACATTTCATCGGAACGAGCCATAATGAAGTTGGTATGGTTATTTTATATATATATATATATATATATATATATATATATATATATATATATATATATATATATATATATAATGATCGAAATTTTTATTAAATGAACCACTAGCACCTTAGTCCGAAGGAAAGTTACAACAAACGAGCGCACCAAAAAACAAATTCATATTCAGGTGAGTCTAATATAAGTGTTAAAAATTGTTTATTTTCTTGTCATTGGCTGCACAAGTCCTTCAGTCCTTATGTTTATGCTTTGAAATCTTTTATAAGTTGGGAATAAGAAATAACATTCATAATTTGTTTGGGTGGGTGGGAGTTTGCATTTTTCAAAATGTATGATGAAGGGAAGTAAGCCAAAAATGAGGAACAATTGCCCGTAAAATTTTTAGCAAAATACGCGAAATCAATGTTGAAGTCTTTCAAGACCTAATGAGAAATGTTCGCAAAAAATTACGCCTCACACATCAATTCAGCTAACGTTAGTTGCTAAGCCGTCAACTATGACAATTAAGAAAAGTTCTATTGATGATCGAACTTATCACAAAAATATATGGTTTGATATTTTGGGCCAAAACTATTAGGACAATGTAATATGGGAATGATTGTAGTTTATAAACTAGTGTTATTTATAAAAAAGAAAAACGATATTGAGCCAATCAATACTGGGGAGTTACATATCACCGCCTTATCTAGAAAATTAAGTTCCTCAATTTTTGCACTGAGATCAATTTCCAAAGAACTGAACTTATCCATCTCCCTTACAGATTATTATCCCCATATTCTTCAAACAACGAAAGAGAGCTGTTGGTCATTCGGACTAAACAGCAGGGCTTACTGCAAGAACTTCTTAAAAAATTGAAAATTCTGACCCTTCTTCCATTATTCATCTTTGAATTCGTTTGCCTAATTCGTAAGCAGGCAGTTTCTGCAGTTTCAGAAAAATCGTTGTATGGCTATCCACTTAGCTACTTGAAGCACGACCTTTATCTGCCTACTTAACGTTTAGAATAAGTTAAGGGGCTCAATATTTTACAATGCAAAAAAATGCAAAAATCACTTGTCAAATGGGATCTAAATTTCTATATCTAGATTTCTTGTCTCTGCACGTCCCAAAACACTTTTTCATCAGTATAATTGTATTTGTGCAGTAGCGGTTTGAAACTAACTTGTTTTTTTCTCATGCCGAAAACCATGTATGAAGCGAAACAGGACCAACCGTATCAATTTCAAATTTCTCGTTAAATTGAAAAAAACTCCGACTGAGTGCTATAAATTGTTGCAAAAGGCCTATGGGAACAATTCTTTATCTCGTGCGTGACTGTTTCAACTCCGAATACAGTGACCAAAAGGTCCAAAAGCCACCAAATTGTGCGTGCAGATCGTATCCGGATGTTTGCTGAGGCTGTAAACGTCAATAAAAACGGTTAGAAAAATTTTACACGAGGAGTTACACATAACAAAAGTCTGTGCGAAGTTGGTGCCAAAAAACTAACTCCTGACCAAAAACTCTTGTGTCATTGGCTATACTCAGATTTCCTTGCCGGGTAAGAAAGGTTAGAAAAAGATCTGCTTTGAAAGGGACCCGATGGAAGCGGTAAAGTAAAAAACGGCAGAGCTCCTAAAGGCACTTACCAAAGAAGACTTCTAGCACTGCTTCGATCAATGGAAAAAACGTACGAAAATATGTGTGGCGGAGGTAGGGGAGTATATTGAAGGGGAGCATTCGAGTGTAGAATAATTTTTTAAATAAAAAAAAAATAATGACCGGACATCGTCTAATATCGAAAAATAAAATATTTTTATAGTTAAGTATGTTTTTTATTGTGAAGTCACTATTTTTCATCAAATTAAAATATTTTATTATGCCTATCCTGTAAAAAGTACCACCGGGCTACCCACTGGTAAATGTTATTACGTGACCAGAAAGTAAACGGTATAATTGATAAGAGATTAGTATTCCGTTAATATTTATACAATAGTAGATATGCTATTATCCTACAGACTCTTTCAAAATAATTTGCAATTTGATAGATTCTACATTAATCGAAACGAAAATTTGTTTTTTTTTTCATATTTTGCAGTAACAATCAATTAATAATCATTCCATGAACTTTTAAATTGTCAAAAAGTTGTTATACAAGTAAAAACGAGAGGTGAATTTACACATAGTACAGTGCTTTCCATTCTCACGCCAAATTCGAAAATGGGTTGTTTTAATAGATATTTAAAAATTTTATCCAGCCTAGTTTCGTTGCTTTTCAGGTTTTATAAAATCACTAATCCGAATCGTTCTTGTTTTCTTGGTAGATTAATATTCTTCTAGATTTCTAGTCCAACTTCATCGTTATTTGCAAGTCTTTTTCTAAACGTGTTATGAACAAAGAAAAAATGAGAAAATTAACACACCAAACCCAAAAAATGGAATTAAACAGTTTTCGTTGTTTGAGTTCTAAGTTTGGCGACAGACTGATTAAAAACAATGGTTTCTGAAAGGATATGGATTAATTGTTTTTGTTGAAAAGACTCTTTTGCATGTAGTTGAACCAATTATCGAATAATTTTTTCCATTTCAATTGAGGGACCTCCAAAACATTGACATCGCAATTTATTTTTGATCAATATGAATAAAAAGACTGTGGCGGATGACCCTTCAAGCTCGCATTGTCGTGATGAAGAATGATTCGTCTTGTGCGATTGGTTTCCACGATTTTTTCAAACACTGGCAAACAAATGCTGGTGTAATATTCAGAATCAACCGTTTTTTGAGTGATTGTCAAATTATGCAGTATCCAACGCGAACAAATCTTTTCGAAAGCCAAATGTTCATAAATGTTGAATGTATGCGATTTTGCAATATCAGTTTACGTCCAGCTTTGAGATGTTTGTCGATTTCGAAAGTGATTATTTAGGATCATAAGTCTGTTTTGAATAAAACCACAATTTCACTGTGTCAATATCAGTGGTAGGAAAATGAATTAAAACTACGTGAAAATAAACCTTTATATGAAAAATGATTATTTCTCATCTCCGACTAAGGGATAGAAAACTTACTCACAATTACTTGATAGAAAGTGAAGAAAAGCCAATATGTGATATTTGTAATTTAACTATAATAGTGAAACATATCCTAATAGTATGTCCAAAGCATCGCACCCACAAAAAAACTTTGAAATATTCAATGAATTTATTCCAGAATAATAACTATCAAAAATTGATAATATTCTTGAAAATAATCAATGTACAAATTATCAAATAACAATAGTCTATGGATAGCTTGGGACCTTAACCTATCGCATAACTCCTGAAAGACTAGTGAGCAAATTGGAAGCCAGGCTTCAAGAGATATGAATTCGCGGCAAAAGAGTATCAAGAACCATTAATTCCTTGACGTACAGTTTTTTGAGAAAAAACTACAAAAGTAGAGAAAAAACACAACATTCTCAGTAAAATTATTCAAAATATCTATTTAGAGAGGTGAGGAGCTATGCCCAACCAAATCCATTTCCTGAAATGCTGCAAGTATGTTTACTTTCCATAAAAAAAGCATCATTGTAATCTTGAATGGATAAGATTTAAACCCGATCCAGACACTCCACACGGCGCACTAGTGTCTTGTATGTAGGTATATATATATATATATATATATGTAGGTACTAGAAATTTCTTACTTCTTGTGGAGTGCAATAAATAACTTTTGTGTTTCATTGTACTCTTTGTATAGTATATATCAGCGTTTTCCAACCTTTTCCAGCAACGGACCCCTAGGAAATGAACCACAGTTTTCACGGACCCCCTTAATAAAATAAACAGCAAAAAAAATCGGATTAGGTATTTATTTTAGTTATGACAGATACAAAATAGTTACCTCTAACTGTTTCTTATTATGAAAAATATGAAAAAAATTGAATGAGAAGGTTGGTGTTGCTTTTTTGCAACTGAATCAGTGATATTCGGGTGGATGCTGCTACTAAGTTGTAATCTCAAATCAGATTTGTAATCTGTTTCTGTATTTGTTATTTTGTATATATAAAAGAGTAGAGAATGCCTTTCCACATAGGTATGTGGTTGAAAAAACAGTAAATGTTTGCTTCGTCCGATATCTCCTTATAATCTGTCTTTAGATTCACCCAAAAACTTGATAATGAAGATTCTTTGAAATTGCAATTCAACGCTGAATCATAGGATATTTCTATTAATTGGTTTTCATGTGCCGCTGTCAAGCCAGTGATATCAATAACATCCGTGTTCAAAGGGTATGATATCCAATTTTTATTTTTGTCGGGTACTGGAAAATAATCCCGAAACGAAGATCTCAAATCGCGGAGGTATGTAAACATTTCATCTTGTGCTGGCAATATTGCTTCACTAGAGGATTCCAAAAACGCTGACAGTATTTAGATCTAAATAATTTAAGTAAAATTTATAGCCCTAATTCTAATAAATTCAATTGACTACCGCTATATATTTGAGATGTGGAAACCAAGGAAAAATTAATTTTTATTATTGGAACAAAGTTCTAAGTTGATTTTATCCCTATTTTGATATTTTTGAGGAAGGTGATCTATAGAACAATATAAATAAATAAATATATACTCAAATATAAAATATAATAATATTTGAATACACATATTCACACATGATGGTTTAATTTTTACTTACTTTTCCATATATTGTAGTTTCCCTGATGATGGGAAAAAGACATCCCGAAAGCTTGGATTTATAGTTTGATAAAGAGTTCTCATTTTCCCAATTTCCTGCAATCCTCAATATATTGGTTTTTTGTCATGTACAGGTTCCTCCACGACGAGCTGAATCGATATGTATATGGGAAAGTTATACCGGAAGTGGACCCAAACTTTGTTATTTTGAACGGAATGCTATGGTTTTTATATTTTTTTTTGCAATATACGCAAAATTTAAATATAACTTTATATAAGGCATCGTATGTCTAAATTCCACCATTTTTTATTTATTTCACATTATTTGGATACATGTAGCCCTCCACTAGAAAAATTATATTTCTAAGCTTAAGTGAGTCAGGTCTAAATTTTTGGGATTTGGACAAATAACACTTACAATCTGTGAAAACCTTGACAAAAATGTATATAGGGTGTTCAGAAAATGGTGCCGAATTTCTCTATATAGAAACTTCGAAAACTTAATTTTTTCAAGTTCAAATTTTTTTCTCTTCATCATTAGATTCTATGCTTTGAATTAAAAGGACTTCGTTAGTAAATTCATATATCCCAAATTAACGGTTTTGTAGAAACTTGAGAAAACTGAAATTTTCATGGGGTGATATCTAGTGAACGTGAAGGCCATTGATGCGGTCCGAAGAAATATAATTTTTCTAGTGGAGGGCTGCATGTGTCCAAAAATTTCGAAAATGTGGAACAATCAAGAATTGGTGATCTTTAGGCATACAATGCCTTATATAAAGTTATAATGAAATTTTGCCTAGATTTCAAAAATTTAATAAAAATCATAGCATTCCGTTTGAAATAACGAAGTTTGGGTCCAGTTCCGGTATAACCGGAAGTTTCATAAAACTGAAATTATTTTAGCACACAGTCGTACCTGTGTACCTGTATTATGTATTTAATAATGCAACGGCACATGACGTCAATAAAAGGATTTCTTCCTAGCTTCAAAATTGTTATTCTATGTATAATAGAATATATATATATATATATATATATATATATATATATATATATATTCTATATATATAGAATAGAAATACTCGATTATATTCGATTGTGACAAATTATAGCGACACAAAATACAACAGCTCACATTATCACGAGTGTACAAGTTTGACTGTTTGGTGTGCTCGAATTAACTTGAGAGGACAAGTTAAATGGCTAAGAGGGTCCTTTACTTTATTGAACCAAAGAGAGATTTTTCTTAAATAATATATGATGTTACCATTTTTCCTGTACTGATGAATGCATATAATTTTTTTTACTTTCGATTACCATTAACTTCTCATTGTTTATTTCAAAATAATTCCGATAATTCAACCTTGCACAACAATACCCCGATCCTTTTGCGGTTAAAAACATGCCCGTAAACATTTTCCAATATATTCAAATACAAACTGTTACAGATTGCTCATGATCGAATAAAATACGGTAAAGTAACATCGTTAGTGTTCTTTCGCCAGCACCGAACGTGTTTAGGTAGATTATTTCATGCAAAAGTTCTCATCTTGATTTAGATTCCTCGTTGGAAATTTATATGTCATGGATCTATTTAAAAGAAGGCCACGAATGAGTCTCATTACCATAACATTAACTTCTCTCAGGATATATTTCGTCCTATCATCGATGCTGAACGTGTTTTACGGTTACTGTATATGAACGGGTGAGAGTGAATGGAGAGAAATTTCGATATACACTGACCTACATCCAAAATGTACCAGCAGTTATACTTTATTACACCTGTAGTATTATGCGATTGATGGTTATTGAAATTGATTTGTCGACGTGATCGAATATATTGTAGTTTATATTTTATGATAAGATTAGAGTTCACATCATTCGAGGTTTGGTTGGTTTATGTCATTTGGAGAAGCCATACCATATTAGTGAATAAATTAGTACAGTGCATACATGCTATCATTCTTATATGAGAAAAACGTAACCCCAACAACAAGCGAAGTTCATTATCCAATGAACAATCTGGACTCTTGAATATGTTGTCATATTACTCGTAATTACCAAGAAGCTCTCTATTGCTTTCCAATGCAGACTAACGAAATTTGGGGATATACGAATTTCGAAACCTGATATTGAGGACCTGCAAGGATATCTATTGTCAAAAATATATTTACAATTCATTGACCGGAGCTTGTAAATAACTGAAAAATAAGCACACAAATAACTGAATGGATACACAAAAAATTATAAATCTAAATATACAGTATACTCACTAAAACTACAATGTTTTAAAATGCAGCTGTGAAAATTTTGTAATATACATTAAATATATACATTTAACCAACAAAATTAAATATGCGACAATAACAAAATATATAATAATTCGTATGGTATGAAAAATCAACCATAACATTAACCCAGTACGTAATATACCCAGAATTTATTAGTATTTGAATACAGCGTAGAAGGCAATTTTCAGTAAATATGCCTTCCAGTTCTTGAGAAATCGGGAAAATATTTCTATAGATAGCTTATAGATATATAGATTTGATTTCTATCGGTAAATTATTGTGCATTATTTCAAATTGCACAATATTCAGCCTTTAATTAATTTTGAACTGGGAGTAGGTAGATAAAGATCGTGCTTCGCGTTCTTAAGTGATAGCTGAGGAATGATCTTTCTAAAAAAAGCGTACTTATGGATTAGGCAAACGAATTCAAAGATGGATAAGGAAGGATAAGAAAATCTGAATAAATATTTATAAGTTCTTTTTTGTAGTTTGAATATATGCTTAAATTACGTTGCAAAACACTGTTATAGAGGCTGATAATTTTAGTTCCATGGAAACTGATTTTAGTGCAAAAGAGGTAGAACTCAATTTTTTAGATGAAGTGGCGATATGTAACTCCCATTTTAAAGCATTGTCTACTATCATATGATATCATGAAGATTCGCACCATCATTCAAGGGTGATTAGGTCGATTTCCCTCTTTCGGGAGGCGACAAAATAGTCACTGTTGCTGTGATTGCTGCTACTGCCGGCGGGTACGTCCCCCATTCGAGCGTCGCTGCACTTTGAAAACGATAAAATACAAAAGCTTCCTATACTCATATATCGGTAAGAAAATTTTCACACTTATTGAATCTCCTCTTTTTCTCAAGTTGGAAAAGGCATTACGGATTGGTAAGCTCTAACCTCGTGCTATCTTTGTAAAAGAAAACGTATTTTACGAGTGTGTTGTCGTGATTTGCCGCCAGTACGCTCAAAGGCGACTACGGCGTTTTGCATCCCCACCGATATTTATTGTAGACTTGGGGGATTGTCAATTTTTTTCAGAAAAAGACATTTTTGGAGCAGGTTTCCGCAGTTGTTACTGAGCCTATCCGTAATTTTGAGCAAATTAAAAAATAGGTTTACTTTGAAGCTGTAGACATAAGGAAGTATAACTTACTGATGGGCTGCTTATTTTTTTAAACGTCCCACATTTAGTCTTATTGTGACAATATAAAGCAAAATTTTGGAATGCACTTCCAAGTTTCAAGAAATATCCTCCGTAGAAGTGCAAGGTGAATTTTTTTTATGTCACAGCATTATTTTTATATCATTTACTCCCGAATTTTTTGCATCAAGTCCCGGGACACCATGTATATACATAGAAAAATGTAGTACATATTAAATTATGATGTAGGTACTCAGCTCAGTTGAAATACGGAAACTTATAATACCTCATTTTGTGATATGTCATTTGGTTTGTTCTATGTTTGATGAGATTTGATTGTTAGCTGAAAATTGAATGAAAGTGGGGCAACTTTTTCGCATATGTCGTTTCTATCGGTTATTTATTTAGTTTGAAAATCACTTGTTGCATAACAAATTATTCTACAGGGTGTAATAGTCAATACGAATCTCTAAATAAATTTGTCCAAAGCAGGTCCTGGAATTTTCAAGTTTAGCTAAACCAGAAAAAATACAAAAAATGAAATGAGCTTTGTAAAGACTATGATATCCTCTCTGACACTACATATGGTGGAAGTATGTAAAGTTCCTTATGACTCACTCTGTATCATTTCCTATTTATTCCCAGGAACTTTTCATTTATTTTTCTTGATGATTGTCTCTATTCATGGAAAATCAGTTAAAAATTTGACGTTTCCATCTACTTTGTTCTTAATGAAATCATATGACTTCGTATTATAGAAAATCTTTGTTTCAACTATTTTTTTCTTCTATTTCAATTTGATTTTCCATATCATTTAGTAGGTTTACAATTATCAGTATTTTCATAAGATATGATTTCATTTGGAAAAAAAATTAATTTATCCGTTTTAAGCGTAAAATTATTTCAGAGAATTATATTTCACAACAAACTCTTGATTTGTCCTCGTATTTTATTTAAATTTTTTCATGGAACATAAATGTATTTAGAAGCTGAAATTACGTAAATTGAATGTCAAAAATTTTTTCTGTTCATAATGATTGATGAAAATATTGAACTTGGTGGATAATATGATCATGTAAATAATTTATTTTTGAAATGAATGTTTTGACATGTGAAATGATACTAGCCATAGACGAGAAAACCCATCAACGAATGTGATGTACTTTATTAGAAATTAAAGACACGTTCAGGTTTCTATTAGTTATATTTATAATCAATCATCTTAAACTTATCATCTCATGACTTTCAAACTTATTATTTTGGAAAAAATGAGAATTCTGTGTGATTACTGCAATTCCTTAAAAGGAAGGGTTCACATACAAGGTGTTGGGAAATTAATGTTCAATATTAACCTGAAGCAATTGAATTTAAGCCTAAATCATTCAGATGAAATATGGTTCCCCTTCGAGTTCAAAAATTATCAATTAGTACCCATTGTAACTTAACATATTTGGCAATAACATTGAGCCGCTACTCGTTGGCTCTTTTAATAATGAATGTAAACTTGCATAAGCTTTGAAATCTCAAAAAATTTAGAGGGTCAACTGATAAATTTATAGCATGCACTACTGGGCTAATAGCACTACTCAAAACTTAAATTACATACACTTGGAGTCAAAGCAATTATTAGTAGATGGCTGAGGAAAATGAAGTCGCTGTCAGTCAGTGAATTCGGACGACGCATACCGCAAAAACATCAATGACTGTTTTGAGGTAACACTTACCAGAGGTAACTTCCTGATTTGTCTCCTTGATATTCCTTGCTAAGGGATGTAAACTCCGTGTTCATATGAAATGCGACTCTTGAAGATTCGTAGTTCAGTTTTGAGATAGGAAAATAAAAATTCATAATGGAATATTGCTTTATTGTTTGTTTTTGATTGATCAGTGGGAATAGGAAGAAATTATGCGGTGCCAAACAAGGGTTGTACCTATCAAGTCGATGTTTTGAATGTTCAAAACCGTTTTTGTTTGAGCTGATATAAGAGAACTCCCATTGGAGAATGTTCCGTCTTCTGCAATTGATTTTTTCTAACACGTCTAGCAAACACATGATGGTGTACCATTCAGAAATGACCTATCTACGTTGTTCTAATGAAGCAGTGGAGATATTTCCAGTTGTTCTGAAACAACAGGCGACCATTTGCTTCGAACTGATACGTGTGCGAACAGCTTTTGTTGGATTTCGCTCGTCTTGAAAAAACTATTCTTATTTAGTTTCGGGTTCATATGCATTCAATCAGCATTTAATTGCACCAATCGACACGAGGTTCTTTTTAGAGTGATTGTCAAATTATGCGGTATCCAAAGGGAACAAATTTGTTTGACAGTCAAATAAACATGCAATATTAAATGTAAGCAAATGGAAGTAATGCCAAAGTATGCCTGACGGTATGTCACATGACCATCTTGTAATATCAGTTTACTGATTTTTTGTCACAACAGCCGATTTTAAGCGACCTTTGCGAAATTTATATTCACGCGAAAACCTTTTTTAACCTGCTTTAAATCATGAATATATTACCAAAATTAACCAAATGCGAAATTTGAAATATTATTTTGGTATTCAACTGAGTTTATTGGGCCTAATATTCATTTCTAATATAATTTTTGTCCTGTATGTCCTTTATATAATCGTAATGTGTGCACGTGAGGATCTTTAATATAGTTGTTGAGTATGAACTGACGAAGGTTTCTGAGTAGTGGATTTATGTTTCGAACAAGCATTATGGGTAGGTAAATTTCCAATGTAAATTCGTTCGCTGTTTCATTTCTCATCAAATCAGCATGAATTGTCACGGCAACAAACGAAATTCATTGGAATGAAAGTGGCACCATCTGTCGAAAATTGGCGTACACATCTTTCTTCGAAACATATATTCACCACGACTTTGCAACGGAATCAGACTCTCAGTCTAGAAACAAATGAACAATGTTATCGAGGTAACAATTTTGACAGGAAAATTCAAAGGTGAAGACCTATTGTTAATACATATCCCAATGATCTCGACAGATGAGCCATAGAATTCAAACGTTTGCAGTTTCCGGTGCGAATTACTTTCGTAATGATTATCACCAAAGCACAAGGACAATCATTGCAAGCGTGAGGATTAAATATAGAAAATCCATGCTCCTCACATGGGCAGTCCATGTGGCCTACTCACGCATCGAAAAACCTATATTTATTCGTTCATGCACCAGAGAGAAAAATAAGAAATACCGTGTATCCCTTAGCACCTCAACGAAAATCGAATTTAAACAAAACACTGCAATCTCACTTTTTTTTCGAAACTTTAGTTACCACCTTTTGAGGGCGATACTTCGGAAAGGGGTGAGTTGAGTTAATTTTCTAATAGGACGGACCCATAAAAAGCGAGCAATTTTGTTGCATGAATTTAGAAAAACCCTGTATATAATAAATGCGAAATATGTGAGAATCTTTGTATGTTTGTGCCTCAATCAAGCATAAACGGCTGAACGGATTCGAACGAAATTTTGCAAACATATAGAATACGATCTAGAATAATATATTTGATACGTTTTATAATGGCCAAATGATCCTGTTAGATATTTTCCTATATGTTGATCTTTATTTTAACGTTTCATATTATGTAAAAACTATTTAACGGATTTGGATGAAAAACTTTCTTACTAATCTAGTAATATTAATTTTCATCTACAATGTGTTTGAATGAGTAATTCTGCTTACGAAATTTCCAAAAAAAATTTTCATCATTTAAAGCTAGTAATTCTTGAATTATCCCCCTTTGCTGGATATTTATTCTATTGCCAACTATGGGAAGACGTATCTTTATGACATCATCTAACCTACTTGGCGCTTTTCCGAAGCAATCTCTAGAAACCTTCGTATTTACGAAAGTGATCGTGAACGTTAACTTGTTTTGATATGAAAAACATCAAAAAAACCGTCTTCTAGTCTTATGTGTGGACTAATGAAACGTCTACGTCCACGGAAGGATGTTTTGGTTCAGTAAAAAGAAGGCAGCTCTAGGAGTTGAACTACGTCTCATTTGATAATGAATTTTTGAATGAAATTTCTTTCTTTCACAAAATCTGTTCCATTTCCTCCCTTCAAATTAATTACCCAACAAATTAATTCCTTAACGAACAAGTATGAGAAATTTCTTTGAGTATTTGGCCAACATCTGTCGTTAAGTTTTGATATTATTTCTTTCATTTTTATTACATCTTTTACTTATTTGGAACCATAATTTTGGAGAATCAAGTCATCCGTTGTCTTCAATTTCTTCTAATTCCATACACTCCACAAAAAGATGTAACTATAAAAAATGTGACTCACTTTCTTTAACGTCTCTCTTTTATTATTTTCTTTAAAGTATCAATAATCTTTAGAACTCTCTATTTTCTAAAAGAAGAATGTCCCTTATTTTTTCTTTAAGGAGGAAAATCACAATTATCCATTACTCATGCCCTTTTTTAGTTTTTAACAGTACAAACAAAAAATATACTATACTACAAAACATTTCTGAATAGAACTTACAAACCACTAAGTACTCGCCACTGGACCCCTTTAAGTGTTCCTCCCAAGTTCCCGCCTATAGACGATTAGGAAATATTCTGCGCTAACTATCCCTAAATAATTCCTTCTCTATGAATGCAGTTGGGTCAAATCCGTGTTCTAGATAGATGTATCGCCAGCTCTCCGACTACTAGCTCTTGAACTCCAACATCAAAAATGTCAATAAATAATAATAACGTCATTGTCTATATGTATTCGAGACCCGAGAATTGTTAATATATTTATGTATGCGAAATTTTCTGTTAACTAAATGATATATTACTCTTTAGTACTAACAAAACTGACCATTGTTGTTTCGCCCACTGGGTCGTGTAATGGTATCGAAACAATTGCGAAGGTGGAAAACACTGCCAAGCCTACTCTGCTCAGGCGTTGCGCCTATGTTTTATAATTACAAGTTTAATACACAATTAACATTAGAATGTAGAAAATATACAGGGGCTACCAATATTTACGAGTTGACACAACTTCCAACTGAATAATAAAGTCAATGAAGTTAATGAAGTTTTTGCTCTGTTTGAGCTTGAGAAGAACGTGCGAATATTTATAAATAGGACGCGTAATATTGTTAAACTTTGGAATATTATACCTATATGGAATAGCGATCACAGAGAATTGGACACATTTAAAAAAAATACGTGATGCAGAAAGCTTCTAGTGTTATTTCAACGATCTCGACCTCACATGGCGATACTGCTTTGAAATCAATGAACTCCAGGAGCAGTACAAGATAATATTGCTAGTGTGAGTAAGTGTGAATACAAAATAATGAAAAATTAAAAGTCTCAACATCAAGAAAAGCAGAAAATGAAGTAATTATCTCTAAATTTGGGGTTGCTGTACTCTAAAGTAATCAGTTTAATGCTGTTGTTCCTGCTTCAACCTCTTTAGTACAGTAAATTTAATAAGCGCTCGTGAAGTAAGTAACCTTTCTTCTTCCAGAATCAGCGATGCAGATGTATAGTTGTGAACTATGGTAATTTATTATTCTGCACAGCTCGTGGAACTGATGTGTTCACGAAAAATCAAGGTAAATAGTAACTATTATTTATAATTTATTCATTAATAAGAGACAAGATAAGAAGATTTACTGGTATGCTCAATGGTGTATTGTTACCTAAGAAAAATCGGAGAAGCTACTAAAAACTTTTTATTTTTGCAAGAAAACATATAGTAGGGAAGCGCAAGCAGAGATTTCAGAATTTACTACTTACTCTAAGTATAAATATGTAAGCCTGTTAGCCATAGATAACATATTTTCTCGAACCTACCAGATTGAGGTAAGGTGGTTAATGACATGCCAGAAAGGGGAAAAACAAAGTTATTGAAAAAGTTATCATCTTTCTCTATTCATTACTCTCTCATCTCGTCCTCACTCTTGTTTTTTGTCATGACACCTTCACAGCTAATAACAGAGACTTGTTCGTGGCGGTTAGAGGCAGCTTTTTTAGCGGGTTGATATAAAATCAATTCCCAATCAGTTGTTAACCAATTTAGGATTGCTATAATGCACCTGCTTGATTAAGAAGAAGAAAAATAGGCTTTTATTATTTCTTTTTAAAATATAAAATACTATTTACTTTCCATTAATTTGGGATTTTAAGTAACAAATACAAAAATCATGCTATATTCTCACTTTTAAGTAATGTCTACTCTAACCTAAACAGCCTACACTCCACTACAACAACTTTTTGTGATTTCTTAAGGCTTTCGATTGTGTTAATCATATTTTAATAAAAAAATTGCAGTAGGTACTACGGCTTCAAGGGATCACTTCTCGCATGGTTAAGTCATACCTTATCAACAGAAATCAGCTTGTAAGAGTTGATACAACGATGTCTTCTTGCAAGCTAATATAATGTGGAGTGCCCCAAGGAACGACATCGCCTATCTAGATATCAGTGGTATATGTTTATTTGCAGACGACACTAGTTTCTCTTGGAGCAACCCTGATCTCACGACACTTCATAGGACCATATCTTGTGACCTAATCACCCTTAAATCATGATGCGATTCTAATTTTCTCCGTCTCGATGTTTCTAAAACTCTAGAGAAGTTTTATCGTGGAAAGATACATTTCTGCTTTTTTATTAAATAGCACCACTATTGATCTTAATCTTAATCTGTTTGAGTATTTCGAAATGGCGAAATTTTTGTGCGCATTACAATAATGGCTGTGGTTTTGCGTCACATGAAAATCGTAAGATTATTGAAAGAGAATTAGGTTCACTCAACAACCTCTTAGAAACTCTGACGTGCTCGACTAACGAATTTTTATTTTTTTTATGTTTGATATCTGCAACGCCTCAATTATCTCGAAAATGGCTTGTACGATTTTAATAAATTTTTGGGTTCAAGGGTTTTGTGATACCGCCGGTGTTATGGTAGTATCTACATTGTTGTCTAAGACATAGAAATTAAAGAAATTTATACAATTACATACATTATATAACATTTTTTTCATCTTATCACTTCAGCTTTGCAACCTAATAGATCTTTAGGCTGCTCGATTAAATCCCCATTTATCATCGTGGGCTCCAATACCAATAGGAAACAACGTTATCTCTAAGCTGGTGTTATTCCTACTTACTACATTGTATATAGTACTACTACGGTTACACTGTCTGACGGGCGTTTCGATAACTAAGTTAGTGTTAGCGTAAACAGTGTTAGTCTAATTAATCTTATAAAATCTTTGTTTCAAGCAAATAGACTTTTAATGAATCTATCAACGAATTGTAGCTGTTGCAATGACATAAAATTCGTATTTAAATGAATGATACTTTACTTTTTTTTTCACCAGACGATCGTTCAAGTTAAAAAATAAATGAGAATAACAATAAAAAATATCTGTAGTATTTATAATTACGTTTTAAATTCACCAAACTCGTAATAAGATCGTCATCGTTCCAGGAGGAGAACAAATAAGCGTCCCCGTTTGAGATTTCGAGTATAAAGTGAAATAAACTTAATTGAAAACAACCTCGCGTAGTGATAAGATCTGAATTAAATCGTTGTGGTGAGACGATTCAGCGTGGACTGCATATCAAGAGGTAGAATGCTGAAGAGTAGATGGGAGAGAGTAGTCAGTTGGCTTTGACGGTTTTTTATTGTCTCCATTCATCGTATTTTTAATACTTAGTAGTTGTAATTACTAGAATTGTTTTGAAATATTATAAAATATGACAGTATAAATGGATAGAGTAAGCAAATCAAGGATATAATAATTAAGCAAAATAACGGGAGGTGCTCATCATAAAACTTTGGAATGGAATATTGGATAATTGGGCAACATGCAAATGGAAATATAGTGTTTTCATAAAGTTTGGAAGCTTGCTAATATTTCAAATTCTGTTAGTTTTTTAATGATAAATAGATGAATTTATTTTCAATTATTCAGGTTATCTCTATAAGACGATTAGAAGGATGAAGAATTAACCGTTGCTCTAAAAATACCGAATAACTCATTTATACGAATACACCAATTGATGTTTGTATTTGTTCAAAAAAATCAATAAATTATTATTACTAAGATACTAGACAATCAATTTTATTGCGGACAATAGGAATTGTGCAATATTATTGATTGTTTATGGTTGATATTGAAGATTGCACAATGATTGAATAAAAGTTCTTCCTACTCCATTTTTGGCAGATTGCCTGTTCATTCTTCGCAGTATGCCTTTGGCCTCAATTGATGGTAATATTATTACTCCATCTTTTTCGAGGCCTTCCCATACTTCTTCTCCCTGGTGGTGAGTTGTCTCGTGCTATCCTTACTATTCTTTCCTCGCTCATTCTACTTATTTGTTCGACACATTCGCGCTTTCTGCTCAGTACACATTCGTTAATATTTTCCACTCTGCATTTTTGCCTTATGTCGTCACTACGTTTCTTGTCTAGGAGTGTTTTTTCAGTAATTTCTCGAAGGACTTTCATTTCGCTTGTTTCCAGGAGCCTTTTTGTTTTTGCTGTATCAGGCCGAGTTTATCTGATTCTGATCTGATTACAGTTTTGTAGGTTCTCGACTTTCTCGCTGGAATATTTTGTCGTCTACGACCAGCTTGTATCTAAGAGGTATTTTAGATGTCGTCAGGCTTTTTTGTTTTGGAGGCAGAAGCCATCATATCATATATAAAAGTTTGAGTGAGTTTATTTTTTATTGCATTGTGTAGGGTCAGAATTGAGAAATATTTTTTAGTTGTGTTTTGTCTTCACGAGGAGTACACGCGCGCGTGCATAATGGGGAAAAAGGAGAATGAAAAAGTTAAGACAAGGAGTTTATCGTCGATTGTATCCAATTGTATGGAGGATTGCCATTTTTGTGGAATGTCAAAAGAATATCAGAATCGCGATAAAAAAGTGATGCTTACGAAACATTGGTGTCTAAATACAAAGAGATGTTTCCACGGGCAAGCAAAAATGATTAGAGAAAAAATGCAATTCTTTGAAAACTAACTACCGGAAGGAGCTTAAGAAACATCTCCAGTCGATTAAATCCGAATCTAGTACAGACGACATATTCCAACCTACCTTGTGGTATTATAATGAATCAGGAATCCGCATCGGAAAGCCGTTGAAAAGGTGGAATTGCTTCCTTCGTGATTTTATTTTTTTCTCAATCAATAGCGTGACCAAGTAGATTTTGAAACTGTTCGAGTTCAGTCATTCAAAATTTTTTAGTCTGCTCAGATATCATCAAATATTTTAAAAGATTTTCGTGAGTGTATTTCTGCCACTTCTTGAACCAATCATTCGACCACCGACGTGTTTGTTTACGTTTACGTTTAGCCACAAGCAAACAACTAAAGCAGCAGCTAAATCTTGTTCCGACATGTTGCTTTAAGCAGAGTGCACACAGGATCAACACTATTCTTCGATTAAACACGAAAACATTGCGCAGCAGTTCGTTTATTGTGCAATTTAATTGATCGTTTGGATTCTAAGCACCTTATTGTACAATAAAATATATTGTACAATATTGTTGTAGGGACGACGTTAACAAAATTTATTTTTAGGTATCAATAAATTCCAGAGTTTCCAGACTTTAGATAAAAATAAACAAACTAACAAAAACTCGAAATGTTAAGCAATTTTGAAGTGGATGTGAGATGAAAACAAGTCATAAGTGAAGTTCTCTTTTCCAAATGATCTGCTTCAATTCGAATTGAGTTGATTTTATCAGCTCACAAGCTCTCATTCAGCCATTATTGTAGAATAAATCAGCTAAACTTAAATGAGTTCAAAAAATCAGATATTCTAGTAAAAACAAACGCTATAATTATCAAATTTGCGCAACAGCCAGGGAGTGAAGTTTTGTACATTATTGTTATTCTAGATCCCGGAAGTACCTGGTTTGACCTAGAGATGGGGACACTGCATTAGAAAGAACAAAATCTATACAGCATATATTTCAAGTTTGAAGACGTCACGTTGTTTAGTATTTGTATGGCAGCCATCAATAGTGAATATTTTCAGTGAATTTGTAAACATGGACAAAACATGGATATAATATTTTATTTGAAATGCCTTAGAGCGCAACCAATATTGAAACTGATCTAGTTATACTCTGGATGAAACTGTTCCTTCCTTATCAGTAGTAAAATCTTGGGTAGCAGAGTTACACGAGGCCGCACTACCTACGAATATCAGCCTACCAGTTGTCGATCAAATGAGGGGACGACTCCAGAAATGTTTAAGAAAATCCACAAAGCGGTATTAGATGATCATCGACTGAAAGTGCGCCAGCTAGCAGACATAGTAGGCATTTTAAAAAGTACGGTACATCGCATATTAACTGAAAATTTCGACATAAGAAAGCTGAACGCAAGATGGGTGTCGCGTTTGCTCGATAGAAATAAAACAACGTCGTTCAGATGTTTCCATAGAGTGTTTGGTAATGTTTTACAGAAATAAAGTCGAATTTTTGCATCGTTTCATAACCACGGATGAAACATGAATCCATCACTTCACACCAGAAACAAAAGAACAACAATCAAAACAATGAATAGGCAGAACCGGTTCCAAAGAAGGCAAAGACCGTTCCATCTGCAGGCATCGGTTTTTTGGAATGCGGGTGGGATAGTTTTTATTGACTTGAAAAAGGAAAAACTATCAACAGTGAGTATTGCGCGAACTTATTGTAACGTTCGAGTGAGGAAATCAAGCAAAAACGGCCAACGGCCTCATTTCGATAATAAGAAAGTGTTGTTTCATCAAAACAGCTCACAAATCCGTTATTGCAATGACCAAAATTAATTAATTGAACTTTAAATAGCTACCTTATGCCCCTATTCACAAGATTTATCCCCCTTGGATTATTTTCTGTTTCAGGCTTGGAAAAATGGCTCGGTGGACAAAGATTCTCTAATAATGAAGAGATGATATCGGTAGTTAATGGCTATTTTGAGGAACTTTACTATTCTTATTATAAGCAGCCTATCGAACTTATTGAACAACGCTGAGAAAAACGTATGGAGCTAAAAGGAAATGACGTTTACTGATGAAGCTGCTTTCACACGAGACGATTCTATTATTTCCCATAATTTACATTTATGGGCAGATGAAAACCTGATGGTTCACATTCATGGACAGAAAAAAATCCTCACAAAGTCCAAACACCGATTTTCTGTGAATGTGTGGACAGAAATAGTTAGTAATAATTTAACAGCTATTTTTCTGATAATAACCTGCATGGTCAGCAATACTTAATTTCTTCAAAATGATTTCCCACTCATGTTATGTGTTATTTCTCTAAACATTCGCAGAGACATTTTCATGGACGATGGAGCTCCTCCTTACTTCCTAAATGAGGTAAAAAATCATCTCAGTAACATTTTTTCTAATAGTTAGATTAGTCGGGGAGGTCGTGACACTATCAGACAGAATTATAAATTTGTCTCAATACCTCCTGTAAATTTTCCAATAAATTATTATAATTTATGATAATTTTCTTGCGAATGTCTTTTTATAGCGAACGGTTTCTTTGGCATGTACAAGGATCTAGAAATCTACATATCTCCTGAACCATGAATTTTATCAAGTTGAACAGAGAGTACTTTTTCTTGAAAAATCGATTGTAAAGTTGATTTCTGCTATCTTTAGATTGTACAGGTAGTCCCTGTGAAAGTTTTTTTAGATTTTTAACCATTGGGCACGAGCCGCCCGTTGCCTTCAGATAGTAGTATATATTTATTTAAGCAAGCATATTATTATTTATTCAAGCATACTACATAAGCATATATAATCTTTAATATAACATTAATAATGTTTGAATGCATACTCTACAAAACACTACTTAAATAGAAGTTCTGTTTATTGAAAATAAATATTTAAAAATTGTATTAACCATAGTACCTAGATGGAATAAATAATGTACGAGATAAGTTATAAATGCCCAATTTGTGCACACCCATCGAAACGTTCTATCACTCCTCTCCCGTTTCTTCGTATCCGTGTTAGATGCGGCGACTTCCACGCCTTTGAATTCATAAAGAATAACAGGACTGAATTTGCTTTGTCACTAAACATGTCTCTGTTGGAGATTCTTTATCCTTTGAATTGATTATAATACCTGACTGGATGACCACACCAAATTGGACATTAGATTATCACTTTTAGGGCTTGGCCATCACTCACACAATCTATGCAAAATAGTCAAGACGATTATTAACAAATACTAGTTCTCTTTTCCGTGTCTCCGTTAATAATGCATAAAATAGGATTTTAGTTTAAATTCAATTTGTTATTTCACTCTTTTTGAAGATTCCATGTTTCTCATTTTTTTTTCTGAAAACTTAGCTGTTGAAGTCCGGTTAATGTTTTTGTCAATTCTATCTGTGGATCGCAATGTCTTTCCTTCAGTAATTATATTTTCCTTTTGATTTTGGACTGAAATAACTCAATTTGAACTTAAATCTCACCATGTTCGATAGACCGCATTCAAAATTTTGCTGAATGCAGCAACATTACTACCAATTTCCAGATCTCGATAAAAAAGAAAACTAGAATTATCAATGTAAACATGCGTTGTGGCTGAGTTTTAACTACAAATTAACAGTTTTCGAAAAAAAAAAAAGAAGCTATAATTGATTGCTTGGAAGGGTTAATAATAAAATCGACTAAACAAATTCTCCAATAAATTTTAATTGATTGCGGTGTAAGTGTATATCAAACAAGCAGAGTTGGTCAATAAAAAAAGTGTCTACAACTCCAACACAAGCCCCAATCAATTCTCACAAATTCCGTTCGGAAAAATTCCCATTAGGAGTGGTAAAAGGAAATATAGTATATTGTAGATATTTTTTCAAAAATATAAACTATTGATAATTATCCTACACTTCTATAATGGTAATTACAAAAAATGTAATTTTAATGAGAGGGATTAACAGCAAATAATCAATATTTGACTTGAGTTTTGTGAGGAATAACTGTAAATATCCCCATTCTGTGATATTCAATCTGCTCCAATTTGTAACAGCAAAAAAACTTTTTTCGAAAATATTTGACGAGGGTAATTTGCACAATTGTCCACAGTCCAGGATTTTTTCGGGTATTTCTACCTGCAGTCAATATTTTTGATCCCTGTTACTTTCAGCTCTTCATTTGTTCTAATCTCGAGTAGCTTCTCTCGTAATATCATATTCTGCACTTCCGTTTCATGAAATGGATTTATGATACATGGTGTTATTTTCTTAGAAACAATATCTTCAAATCTTATTTCAAAATCATCTAGCAGGGCAATCAAATGTTGAACTTGTGTCCGAATGTCTTCATCAAGGCATTCTACATGAGACAAGTTTTAAACCTGTGAAAATAAGCGCCGACCGATATTTTCCTTCATAAATTTTAATTTATCATAAAAACCTGAAATCACGCTCTTCGTTTTCATTAAATTTAAGCTTTTCCCTTGTAGTTGTAAGTTAATGTCATTAAATTTTTGAACAAATCAATAAAATACACGATGTCTGCTTTAAAATTGATCAGGTTTTGTTTTAAATGAGGACCTCTACTTTCCATAAACTCTTAAACTAAGTAAATAAAATCTTGATAAACATGCACCTTTCAAGAACCAGCGTACTTTGGTAGGACATCTTCATTATTTGCATCGCACATTTGGGCAAATAAGCGCATAATCAATACATTGCTTTTTATTTTGTTAACTGCATTGATCAAAAATTGAAGCGATAACACAATGAATTGTTAGTTACCTCTCATGTATTAAGATGGCTTATGAACTCACGGTATCGCCCGAGCATGGCAAAAGCTCCATCTGTTGCCACCGAAATAACATTTGTGAATTGAATCGATTTTTCTTTAAAAAAATCACTCGACTCGTTTTGCTGATTATACAAGTTTTTACAAGTAACAATTGCTGAGTTTCTCAAAATATTATCTGCCAAGATTGATGATGTTTACGATTGTTGACTTCCATTTTTTGTCATTCCCAACGTAGACCCCCGGCCCCGTCGAGTCTCCTGTGGACCCATGGGGGTCCGGATGGACCACACTGGGCATCACGGATTTAAACGATTGAAACTGACAAATTTATTTGACAAACTTCACGCGTTTTCTAAGCAACGGTACAAATTATTGCAGCAGATCAAACTTGTCAATTCTCTTAGAGTTTCGAATTTCTCAATAATGAACAGTTGGGATAAATCCATTTATAACGTTGAATCTAGCACTTTGTTTTTGAAAAAATCACTGTCACTACCACATCTTCGCATTCAAAAAATGGACACAGTTCTATACCACTAGATTCTTGAATATTATTAATAACTAGTAGAGCCGATTTAGAGGACATTTCACGTTTCAATTACAATTTGTACATTAAGCAACATCACTGAAATCTTCGAAGCAATAAATGACTAACGTATAATTTTTCATCAGAACTTATAAGTTTAATAGGAGCAATAAGAAGTTTGCTATTCAATCACTTCATGAGAAGTTTGCTGTTGTATTAGCTTCTGTTTCAGTTGTATTATTAAGACTGTTTTGTTTCCATAAGTTCATGCTAAGTTTGGAAGATGGAAAGATGAAGCGTTTAGAAATGGTTATAGTATTAGAGATGAAGGCTATGGATATTAAGCTACATATGAGACGGATTCATTATAACCGAATATTTATTTAAATTTCTTTCATTTGCTCCAACTGACATTTAAAGAACCAACAAATTTTTCCATGTAGTCTTCATTGGTCTTCTGTAGTTAACTATCATGAGCTAATGGTCAGTTCAAGGTTTTATAAAATGATCTTTGGCTAATTTAATTGAGTAAAGCTGCAAGTGGTCCTTTCTATTCATTATATATTATAGGATACTAAAGTTTGGTAAGATGGTTGTGTTGATATTGAAGGCTACGATGATTCTTCTACACTTATAATGGTATGGGGCAACTCCGGTGTTTCTGTAACGCTGGACCAACAAAAGTAGAGGGTTCCCACTTGCCTTGGTCGCGTTTTTCAAATAATGCGATGTCTTGTTGGAATTGATCATCGTACTCTTCACTTACGGCTCCTATATTTTGTGGAAACAAATTCAGATGTAGTATTCTTAAGGACACTATGCGTATCAATTATAAGTATTCTTGAGGATATTATTCATAACAATCATTGATAAGCTTTTGTTTTGATGATATTTACATTTGAGATTGCCAAAATAATTTTTGGTCACTTCTACAAAGATAACGAGGCTTTTTTCTCAATATGGTTCAATGCTTCAAAAACTATAGTGAATTGTCTGCGTTGGTTACGTGGTAGTATATGAACAGTGTGTTCAATATGAATATCACCAATAATTCCAAAAATTCCGGCTTAGATGGATCTTCCATGAGTTTCTTTACATCAGGTCTAACAAATATGCCTTTTTTAGTCTGGGCATTACAAGGAAATTTATTCAACACGTTTTGAAATATAGGACCATTTAGGGGGATATAAGCTGTTATTTCAGGCCAATGCTCTCTATTGTAATGTTTTGTCCGATCTACTATCCCATTAACAAAAAAAAAACAGCTGAATTTAATATTGCCAGTTTGTAGTCTTGATATTAATGCAAATACCTTTAAATCATCATAGATGGTCCATTCATCTACTCTTCACTCCATACGTGTCTTTCTAATAAGCATTGTAAACTACAGGAATGGATGAGAATTTGTTACCATTATTTAGAAGCACGAGTTATTGAACTGGTTTTAGAGGACCAGAAAGAAAGTTGTCATTCAATAAGAGCATGCTCATAGCCCGATGTGACAAACAGGCCATTAACATCATAACAAAATGCAAAGCTTTCTTCCATTGTTTATATCGTGATCCTGAAAGTTCGTTCTTTTCATTTGATAGAATCAAATCCCTGGATAGATCATAGACTCGTTCTTGGCTCACTATAACTGAAGAATTGTTAGTAGGGGTAACTCTGAATGAGAAGACGAATCTTCCAGGATATCTGATGATGCCTCACGGTCTAGTGGTAAATGTGCTGGCAAATCCTCATAACGAAAATCTGGTTTGTCAACCGAATTTACATCGGAATATTTTAGAATCATTTTTTTCTTATGTTGCCTTTTGAGATCAGTGAGACAAAATAGCAGTCAGTAATATGATCTTTTGGTTCATGTCAAATGACCGATTTCCTGAAGGGTAGCATCTCATCTAAACGGTTTCAGTTTTTATAGCAAGTTGTAATCTGTTGTGAACTTATGTAACTGCGTAGGATTGTTGTAGGTTATTGTCTTGTACCGAAATTAAAATGAAAATATACAGAATAATTCTTATAGCTATAACAAATGAGAGTTATGAATTCATTGCAGTAAATGTTGCATATTAAGTCGTCTAATACAAGCTAACTGGGTATCAATTATAAGGCATGATTATTTTTATAGCCTCAAACGGTTTTTTTGTTTTCTCCAAAAGTTATACATTTATTCTTCAATTGATAATTCAGAAGCTTGATAAAGATTTTTTTCTAATGTTAATGAGAAAAACTAAATTGAATTCATTTCAAAATCGAATCAATTGGTCATGGTAAGTTGTTCCAATGAAGTAAAAGTTGTTTAGGCTGGAGTAAACATCATCAAGTAGTCAGAATATAGCATCCTTTATGGATTTTTTACTTAAAAATCCAAATTGAGCAGATTCAATTGAAAAAATTTCAGTGTAATCGTATTATCAAAAGCTGACGTTCGAAAGTAAAAGATTTTGCTCTCATTAACGGGTGATGTCTAGATATTATTTTGTGATGTCAACCTTGTTGGTCAGAAAGACCAATATGAACTGAATTGAACTAACACGAGGACAAGGTTGATAGAAACCAAAATAATGATCGTAATCGTGCTAAACAATTAAAAGTTAGTTATTGCTCATTTACGAATTTACGTAAATAAAATAACCACCACAATATCATTTATATAGTCTTCTACAGAGCTAATTTGGAGAAAATTACGAGATCTCTATTCATAAATATGTTGGTATCTACATTACCCCAATCTTATGATGCTATTCTGGATGGATATGTGTCACGATTTCATTGGACAGTACTTAGTATTCTAAGTCGATGGTAATTACCAGTTCCACTTTCATGAGTACTTCTGTTACTACATTGTGATTACGACACACAAAATCACCTAATTTCAATTGACCCAATAATTTTGATGCACATTAACAACGTCGATATACATCTTGTGTTTACAAATTACGAAAATCTTTTTATTTATAAGCTTTTAGAAACAATTAAGTCAACATTATGACATAAAAAATTGAAAAATACTTCTATGGTGTTCTTTTTTTGCGTCATGAAATTTGTGACCCTAAAAGGATGTAAATGAAGAATATAAATGACCATTTTCAAAATTTTCAATACATTTCACATACTTCAGAAAATATTATTGATAAAGCTCCTTAACTAAAATTTTAACCGTTTTAAATGGTTAATATACATATTGGTCTTGTATTGGTACCAATGGTATCCACTTATATATTCTTGATGACGGTTTGGCCCATGGCCTTTACAGTATTGACCGTGTAAGGTTAAAGAGACAGCAGGAGTCGTGATTGAAAACGAGATTTATTTAATAGGACGGACTGGTTCAATGAGAGCAATCTACTAACTTTATTGTAACAATTAATTTTAACATGTAGATTATTATTTCATGGATGAGGGAACTTAACTTATTGGTATTTATTCCCTTACCATTAAAGTGCTGACTAAACAAATTGATTTGATGGTTTATTTCCACATTCAATTGATATGGTTATACTCAGATAGTTTATTTTGTTGTATACAGAGATTCTGATTAAAATTTAGTTTTATCTGCTCAGTATGTTGTGGTATGAATCCAATTATCTATTGGAAAACTTAGGATAACTTAGTAATTTTTATTTCTGGATGCTTCTTAACATTACGAATACTCATACCTTCAAGTTAAGACGCGTAATTAGAGTGGTACCCCTTGCAAGATCTTTTAAGTCGGTAAAACCGTGGGATATTACCATTCAGAATACGTTTTTTCTGAAGTGTTCACTTTGTTTTTGTATTGTGAGGTAGTGACTTGGCGACAATATTTTACTTTGTTTGAGGATACTTAGTTTTTATGCGCACTGAATAGATATTTTGAGTCATTGGTGGTCTTTGTTTTTGAATGAGATCCAGACATAGTCTACGAATGAAAAAAAGTGTCGTAGGATATACCTACTTAGATGTCAGATACACAATTTGAAGTCAATATTTGTAGTGTATAGTCTTACGAAACCTTAACCGCTAGCGGATTGTATTAAATCTATTTGCTCCTGAAAATATATCTTTCCAAACCATCTCATCAGTATATGAAAAGTAGCATGCCACTTGATCATAATACCGCTAAGAAAGTTTGCAGATATTGCTATCCATATCTTTCGAAAAGGCTACTAATATATTGTGTGTTGTGAAAAGACGCTACCGTAGTCTTATTGATTAAGCATTAAAAAGTAATTACAATACTCCACCATCAGCTTCTCCGTATCTGTTGAAAGTGTGTACCTGAGAATTCAAGTATCGACTCTGTCTCGTGTGGTATTCATTGGGGAAGTGGCTCTAGGATACATTTTTTAATTTGCCGTAAATTCCAAGAAAATTTCTCACCTTTAGCTTTAGCAGTTGGTGATGAGGTTGAGGCTTGTCACATGAAATACATTGATTGGAGAAGGTGAGGAAGTATAATTTTTTCATACAAATTTGATTTTGATTAGCTAAAAATAGAGATACAACTGGGATAGTACAAAGCCTCGGATCGAACACGATCTTCTCGTAATTTCCAAACTTCTCATCTAGAACTTGACAAGCATTTCTCTCAATGTTATTATTGGTAAAACAACGGTTGCGAAGTGGCTCTGTGAGTTCACCTTTAGTTTGAAATTCTTCGTGAGATTCCATGTCGTATATTGAGTAGAATAATGCCATGGTACTTTATATCATTCTAGTGATTATAAAACATAATCCACATTCTCAACCATTTTCCCTATTCTATAGATCTTTTTTATGGTTAGTTAACCCTTTCCAATATATTGTTCAGATGAAAATATTTCTTCTTATAATATGGATAGTGTCTTCTTCAAAAATTACGTGAAACACTAAATTAATAAGACATTAAAAGTTGCCAACGATATTTATTGTAATGGGAGACTCGCCAATTCTCGTAATGTTTCTAAAGAAACATGGTCTATTGTGAATGATCTAAGAAATAGGACTTCTCCATCAAGTATAATCTCTCCTGTTAAATCAATAATTACTTTGTGAATGTAGCTAAAATTTTATCAAATTCTATAATTTCTTCTCATGATCCGCTTTTATATCTAGCCGATGCTGATGCTAACTTACACAGTTTCTTCTTTATACCCGTAGTTTTAGCAGAGCTTCCCAAAAAATTAAGGAAATAAAAAATGAATACTCATCTGGAGCTGATGGATTGTACTACTTTAATTAAAGTTTCATTTCAAAATGGCACTTTTCCCAACTGCCTTAAGATGGCAATAATATAATAAAATACCTATCAAGCATCGAATTATCGCTCAATTGCACTTCTTCCCACGTTATCTGAGATCATAGAAAGTCAGCTTGTAAGGGTAGATACATCGATGTCTTCTTTCAAGATATGGTGTGCCACAAGGCTCACTACTAGGCCTTCTAGTACTTTTGATAATAAACGACAACGCCTATCAAAACATCAGTGGTAGAATATGCTTATTTGCAGACGACACTAGTTTCTCTTGGAGCAACCCTGAATCATGGCACTTCATAGGACCATATCTAGTGAACTAATCACCTTTAAATCATGGTGCGATTCTAATCTAAGTTTTATTATATATAAAAACATTGCTACTTTTTTTATTAAATAATAACATCATTGACGTCGTTGAATCCAAAGAACTAAACTTATCCACCTCCTGAACCTTCGCGCATCTCCGATGTGCCCATTCCTTCTGGGGTAAGTTTGGTGCGACTGAATTTAAGCGAATCTTCAAACTACAAAATAGAACTATTAAATATATACTCGGAATAAACAGCAGGGCTCACTGCAGGGACTTCTTTAAAAGATTAAAAATTTTAATTCTTCCTTCCTTATTCACCTTTGAATTCGTTTGGCTAAATTGGAAGCACGTTTTTTCAATTGAAAAAAGTTCGTTGCACGGCCTACTCCACGTTTAGAATTAGTTGAGTGCTCAATATTTTACAATGCAAAAAATGCACAATCACTTGGCAATTGGAATCAAATCGATGTCTTCTTTTTCCACATTCCGCAATAATTCGAGGGCTTATTTACTGGAAGGTGCTTTCTACTCTGTAAACGACTTCTATTCTAATAATAATATTCAATTCCGGGCATGCTGCATACTGGTTTAACTTTTTCTATGATTTTATATACTAATTATTGCCCATAATTCTGTTATTCATTGTGGTTTTCTTCTGTACTACAAAAAAAATCAATCCATACACTTATTGCAAGATTTTATCAAGTTAGACTTAGTCGTATTCAATTATGTATGTATTGAAATGTTATGTGGGCCATAACAAAAAATGGGAATTCCGTTATGTATTGTAGACAAATCCTACACAAATTCTATTTATTTATTTATTTATTCATAACGTTACTGTACTTCTAAATATTTACGTATAGTAGAACCGGACCATGTTATTCTTGTTGACAACGTACCATCAATAAAAAGTCAAATTGAATAAACACAAGGAGCTTATATCAAAAATAGAATCATATGTATCAAGTATATGTACAGGGTGTTAGGATGAGAATATAAAATAATGTACCACGACCTCAGGCGGTGTTAGCGCCTTATCAAACCTATAAAGTTATTTTTAACATAATAATACTAGAAAATGTACCAAAACATACGTGCAACTGGAAAAAAAATTTTTAAAAAGATCAAAGATTTGCCATGATCTGCTGAAACCTTAGAAGATAGAATAACTAAAATGTCTTCAAATGTAACATATTTGCAGGTGCAGGAAGGTGCAGGAAGATGTTCAACTTTCTTCTGCCTTATCACTTGCTATCGAAGAGTCATGCGATATAAGTGACACGGCACAAGGTGTTCTTTTTTCAAGATATGCGTCTTCTTAAGGTCCAAAAGAAGATCTTCTAGGATTGCTACCGCTCTCGAGACAAACAGGAGGGGAAAATAAGGTAAGTTCTGTACAAAAGTGCCTTAAAGACAATGAGATCAATTTAAATATAATCGTTCCAATAATAACTGATTGGCTTAGGAAAAAATAAAGGTGCAACTACGATTCTTCGAATAGAATAAACCACAAGTTTCACTGAATAAGACACCAAGAAGTAGTTTTTGGACAAACATTTCCAGCCTAAATAGTTGAGGTTATGGATGCTAATCGAAATTGTAAATATCATCTTGTCAACGGCACTCTACCATCGCTAGTTTGGAGAATTCTTAAACGGTAAAGTGGGATAGATTTCCAAATGTTGACACGTTCTTCTATTTGCTTGAATGAAATAAATACATTCCTAAAGGGAAAAAGTATTGATTACCATGAATTGAAGAGAAACAAATGATTGTGAAAATATCACTTCATGGTGCTACATCTAAAACTGCAAGGACATGGAAACCCAGTTGGTAGAACTTTTGGCTTGATTTGAAGAAAAATTAAATTATTTTGCAAAAACATTCAAAGCGGCAAATAACTCCTCTTCTAATTTTTAAATAAAAATCACTATAAAACCAGTGCAACTGTTGACACGAATAAAGGCAGATACACACCTATCATTCATCCTTCCGATCCGAATAGAATTTGAACAACGTAATTCATAGTTTATTCGTTTAACGGCTGTAGGACGCCTGTCGATTGGAATCAGAAATAATGTTTTCGAGTTTTTGGAATGTTTGTTTTTTTATTAATTGGCAATAATGTCGGGTATAAAACTGTACTGTATGACCAGACAAACGAGAAGTACCGAAACGCCGAGTACATAGACATGATCTGGAAAAAACTTGCGAACGAATTTAATGTCAAAGGTACACTACTTTTGTTATAATAATTTTTCCCTGGAGTCTTTCAATACATGCCCTCGTTATCAAATAATAGACGCAACACTTCAGCTCCTGTCAGTCCCACGCACTTTCCACGTCTATGAAGGATGTTTCTGTGCACTTGGAAGAGCAATATATTATGTCTAAAATAAATGCTGTGTTATTACAATTATGTATATAAAATCTCCCCTTGTTTGCACAGGTATTACATACACTTTATCATTGAAATAACCAAAAACTTACAACTCATTTTGCAAAAAATACAAATATTTCAATGTATCGTCAATGAATTATGGCCTCTTTAAATGATTGCCAATTTTTCCGGCTCTAACATCTAATATAGATCTATGCTGGTTCCTTGTTCAGATAATACCGTATGAATTCTTAGTCTTGTATTCTATGAGATTTGATGATTGGTAAAATCGAATTATTCATAAAAATAACGCTAGAAATACAAGTATCATCTTGGGTGTGCTTGGGTTGTCGCAAAAACCTCTGACTATATCCAAATCGTGAAGGATAGCCATCCAATTTCATACTATGTACTTTTTATATGTAAAAAGGCTATAAAAGTAGTTAATTTAGAACGCGTTCAATTGCCACATTACGTACACTTAGTACTGGACCTTCTCCATATCCTTTTGACAAGAAACTAAAAACTTGCTATAGGTTATATTAACCTATTCATACTTGTTTCTCGAAAACTCAAATGGAAACACACAACCATTCGCCTGTCTGGCAAAGTTCTGTTTGGAAAATGTTTTGGATACAACCCATAAAATAGTTAATATCAGCCATTTTATCAAATTACAACCTCATTTTTTTTCAGCTCGAAACTCGAAACTTATTTTCGATAATTCTATCCAAGGTATATTATCCCAGCAATAACCATTACGAGTAACGCCTCCCTGGCTTCAGGCAACAATGAGAATATTCTCACTATACATATATACCTATTATAAAGTGCTAAAAATTTAATCAGGCTTAAATAAACAGTACGCGCGTTTCGATAAACAAGTTATCGTCTTCAGAGACTGAAGGTAAACGAAAGCTCATTAACTAGACTACCTATTTATAATAATTTTTCCACCAATGACCATCTCTCCGTGAAAATTAATTCCAGTTGAGAGAAATCACTACAGCGGTAAATTTCACGTTCATTCCTTAACTAATAAACTGTCAGATAGAGTGGGCTGTAAGGAATATACCCTTCCAAATGCATCGAGCTATCAATCTATATTTATTCCAAGATTATGACAGACAGTGCTCAGCAATATTAGATTTTTTTGTCCGTCCTTATTTTAAATGAGCTCTTTAAACCGCCTTTTAACATACCTCTTAGTTTGCCCATACATCTTGTCATAATCATTACAGATAATTTCGAAAACTATTCTCTTCCAAATTTATTACTTCATCTTTGGGATTATACAATATTTGTTCTAACGTCTCAGTCACTGAAGACGATAACTTGGTTATCGAAACGCGTTTTAGGCAGTGTAATTGTGAATGTTGGGGTAGTTGTGGTGTTAACAGTGTATTCAATATCAATATCACCAACGATTCCAGAAATTTCAATTGTGTTAAAATCTGGAGGCCAATAAGTCGGAAAAAAGGTCCTTTAATGATAAAATATATGGGTAGTTCCAATATTATTTCAACTCAAACGCTCAAACGTCCACATACAAGTTTTGTGAAGTGAAAGACTCTGTGAAATCATGGTCAGTGGTTCGGAAAAATCGCAGTAATGAACATCTAGAGCATCTCCGTCTAGGCTATACGCTAGTGATCTATAGCTTTTTATTCGACGCTAATTCTCAACCTCAACAAATTTACTATAAAACACATAATCGCAGAGTATCCACCTTTTAACGCAGAAATATCATTATCAAATCTACTATTCGGAAAAATATCTGAAATTTTAGGAACTAAGCCTCAAAAATTACATTAGAGAGATATTGATCATAAACAACAAATATTCAACTTGTACTGTTAACAAAAATTGAGTTGCTAATAACCAGAGTACATGGTTGATACGAATGTTGTCTTCAAAAAATAAATATATACGTTCCAAATTTCTTCCCATGAGTCCCTGGATACCCTGTATATACATATTTTATTTTTATTGGTATTTTTTATTAGTTTCATTTCATAACCTATTTGAGGATTAGTTATTCATTCTTTCCCAATCTATGAAGACTTTTTTCCAGTTATTTTTATTTCTTGATATTGAGATGATGTATTGAAATATATTCAGTCTTTGTTAATATCTCTTGAAAATGTGTTACTCCCAATCACAAAAGGTAGCTTATTTTAGATGAAGTATACAAGAAAATATCTTCATGTTGTTTACTTGGTATTTGTATTTATGATAAGAAACGAACAAAGGTTCAACGTGGTCAACTAATAAAAGTGTCCCCTCAAAATCTAAACGATCTACAATAATTTTAACAAGGTACAACACGCATTTTCGTTGGTCATAAAAAACACCTACGCTACCGTTTATTTTTCTATTTTATTCTTCTGTTTTTTAATCGAGAGGAATCGACACAGTCGGAAGTCTTCTCAAGTTAAGACCTCGATGACTTTACCGATAGGGGCGACGCGTGCAAGCACGTCACTGATAAAACTCGACAACATCCATGGGAATATCTTGAAGAGTTGGCGTTTTGCGGAAACATGAGTACTAATACAAGTTGTTTATTACTATAGGAACGAACCTTTAGTACATTATATAACTGTAGAAAATGTTTTCGCAACTTTGAGATACGTGCGGATTTGTTAAATTGGATAATACCATCATTCTTTTTGATGAATATCGCGATATTTAGTAGGTTTTGTTAAACAGGCTTCGTGTATAGTTGAGACGTCAGCTTTCGAAATGTTATCGGCTTGAACTCAACGGATTGTTTATCTTATTATTTATACTTAACTTCATTTGTTCGGCATTAGAAACCCTGCATTAAATTGCATGCTTTATATTAGCCTTATTTGTATGTACGAGGATTGCTACTAAAGTTATGAGATACACAAATGAAAACAAATATCCATAATTTTGTTTTTCATTCAAGATAAAATACTCTTTTGTATGCTTTTGAACCAATTGCCCGCTTCGATCGAGGTATCTCCAAGACGTGTGATTTGAACGCATCAAGCGCTACTTCAGGTGTAGAAAAACATTGATCTCGCATTTTATTTTCGATCTGTGGGAATGAGAAAAAATCATCAAATAAGAACTGTACGGCGTATGACCCATCAATTCTATGTTTTGACTGTTAATAAATGTATTATTGATGTGAGAGAGCTCGTATTGTCGTGGGGGAGGATGATTCGTCTTTTGCGATTGGTTTCCTTGATTTTTTCGAACACGTTGTTGAATACTGATACCCAAGTATGTCTCAATCTCCCAGTATATCACATGACTATCTTGCAATATCAGTTCAAGCACAGAATCGATGTTTTCAGACACAATATCAGGATTGAATTTGGAAAACCAGCAAATTGCGGTGGCTGGAGATGGTGCTTTATCACCAAAAGTCGAAACGAGTTGATCGGTACCGTGTTTAATCCCCGTCGAAAATCATAGAGAATTATCACACGTAAATGTACACGATTCTATTTCATTTTTTCTACCAAGATAAATGTCAAGTAACTGTAAATAACTCAAATAGCACACATATGACAATACGTTCTGAGTACTTCATCATTAAAAATGTCAAACTTTATGATGGCAATTTCAGATTTGAAATATTCACATCAGTGTTGCCATATCTCAAAACTTAAGTAGCAGCCTTCTTTATGTGATTGAGTATTTGAACTTGATATTTGCTAATTCAAAACGTTGGAATCCTTTGCAAATAAGCACATTGCTTAAGGAACGACGAGATAACAATAATTTCAAAAATGTTTACCACTATATTGTCCAGGATAATCAAAATAACATATAGCAGTATCTTTTGTTCAGTTCTTTCTATTCATTTTACAAGAAAATATGAATTCAAATTTTGCTCACTTATAAGAAATATGCGAGAGTACCACAATCACAAAAATACCACAATTCCATTTATTGATATCTTTATTCTGGTTAGGAACATCAGGATAGAATGTAATGGATATTTTGGGCTTTTTAAGTAATTCCTTTTTCATTCCAAAAAGAAAGCCACCTGTTAGATCAACTAATGACAATATGTCAGCGTTCATGGCTCGCATCAACTCTCAAGCATTTCTATTCTTATTGCTCGTCTAAGTTTTCCGCAGAATTTGAGTGTTTTTATCAGTTTATTGATCTAAATGTTGTTTACTTAAGTGTCATGAAAAAAGATCGCTTAATTGAAAGGAGGAAAACCGCATACAAATTGTGTATCATACAAAACAAAAATCGAATAATTTACTTTAGATAAGATATGTAATGTCCCCAGAATGTATTATTTTTTGGGTACCATCAACTATAAAATATAGATTGTTGACATTTAAGGAATTACGTTGAGAAATAACTTTTTCCATTTTGAATAATAAAAATCATTCCAAAACCATTCGATATCATTATCCTAATTTATTTCCTGATTGCTTGGAAAATATAACTCTTTGAGTAATAAACAACTTTTGTTGCTTTATTGATGATGATTCCTTTATTCAAGCCAATTTGGAAATAATATCATATATAAATTTGGAAGAAGAAATTTTAAGCATTAAAATTAAATTAGTTAAAAAGGACATAAACTACGTACAAGAATGTTGCACCATTATTTAGGACTGTAGAATTTTGGGTCTTTGAATGATACTGGAGGAACACCAAATTAGGGTTAGAGAGAAAAAAGAATAATATGGGCAAATTAAACCAGGAGCACGTTTTTTGAATCAAAGTCGCTTCTCACAAGTAATGACCTTAACCTGAGAGCACGCTGGAGAATAACACAATGCTATGTTTTGACTACCCTACTTTATGGTGTTGAGAGCTGGACTTACTTTGAAGCTCTCCAGCATGCGTAAGGTGGAAGCTTTTGAAATGTGGCTGTTTAGACGGATCCTTAAAATACCATGGACGGATCGCTTGACCAACAACGAGGTGCTAAGTCGAATGACCAGAAAAAGACAACTATTAACCATTGTAAACAGAAGGAAAGCTTCCTACTTTGGCCACATATTTAGAAATAAAAAATATCTTTTGTTACAGCTGATCATGGAAAGAAAGAAAGAAGGCAGGCGCGGCCTGGGTAGAAAAAGATTTTCATGGTAAAAAAACTTTCGAGATTGGTTCCATATACGTAAATCTAATACACATGACTGAAGATCGTGAGGAATTCGAAAGGATCGAAACGCGTGTCAGACAGTGTAATTATGAGCGTAGGTGTAGTGGTAGTATAAACAGTATGTTCAGTATGAATATCGCAAAAGGTTCCAACAATTCCAACCTAATTGATATTCGACATTTTCGACAATAAAAAAATTTAACAGGAAACTAATGATGCTGATTGGGAAAGCTGTAGAGTGAGGAAACGAAATTGCGGAAGATTTTTTTCTCATTATTCAAGTGCGTATTTTGGCAAAACAAATGTCCTTCTCTTCAAATATGCTACTTAAAAATTTTGGAGATTTGAAGAATTTACATTCAACATTGAAAAAACAACAAAAAAATACTCATATACATTAGTTATTTCAGTTTTCTTTTTATATAAAAATGATTAGAATTCCATATTCTTATCTCACTTCGCTTATTTGTTTGTTCATTTTTTATTAATTTCTTATTTCAAAATTATATTTTGACTTGAACTTTCAGGTATTGAACGCCTATAATCAAAATTAAGACACTTGAAATGGATATACATTTTGTTTCTAATATTCTTTTCCAATTGGAAAGGATCAGTTCAACTACAAAAATTAATTAAAATAAATACACATATTTTGCAGTGAATGTATTTTCAAATCTTATACAAGTTTGGAATAAATCTATTCATTATGTTAAAATTAATTCTTAATAACTTGGAGATTGATCCATACTTACACATAATTATTACGAGTAGCTGGTATTGTTCCCATTCTATCCAATTTTGAAATGGATAATAGGGGTCACTGCATATATCAAAAGGTGCACATAATCTTCTTCATTCACATGGCCCCGATGGCCTGTAATGCCACCGCTAAGATTCCAACAAAAACCGCACACAATGGAGTACAAAAAAAGATAAGATTTATAGACCGGGAAGTCTCTGTGACGACGAAAAAAAAACAGTAAAACTGTTTATATTGAAAATAATAGCTACAAATCAGAATTTGAAAGATTCAATAGTTATTCTGGTAATGATTGGTTACGTTTGACAAAATCAGGTGTAAGTTAGTATTTTGTATGAAAATATTTGTCTATTCTTGTAACCGTCTTACTTCTTTTAGCTTTCCTGAAATTTGATCCTCGAATTCCTAAGCTTTAGCGCAAATAAAAACAAAAACCAGAGAATTCACACTTTCACTCCATTGATATCATTGATATGATATCAATTCAGTCATCTCTAATTTGATTGACGTTCCGCATATCCTCCTCCATTCATTTTTCTTAGTAAATAGTTTTCATTGAAATGTTGTACTAAGGTGAAAACGATCAATGAAGTCTGCATTGCATTTAGAGCAAACCAAATTGTCAACGTAAAGATTGATAAATTGTATATTCACTTAAAAGTGAAAAGATAAATATCTGAACCTGTGCTAAAGCTAACTTCACAAATTTCATAGGCAAAAAAATTCATTAATCAAACTTTCAAGGTGGCTCTATCATCTAAGTCTGCATATTACATAGTTTGAACTAAAAATACCGCACCTCTTGGATTATGCGGACTCAATAAGATATTTAAATATACGAAAAACTGTAGCAGATTTATTAGCAATGCTACAACTACAGAAAATGCTCGAAATTATCTCCATTTACTTCCTGGTAGAAGTAGATTCTTTGTGTTGTTACCTCTTTAACCTTTTGTATTGTCTGAATATTCATCCTATAACAATCTCCCATTATTCCTTGACGCAGTTCAGCAAATGTCGTCAAATCGCTCATTTGAACCTTGAATTTAAGATGAGAACAAAGGTAAGAATCTAGAGAAGTCAGATCGGGTGATCTTTTTGGCTATGGATAATATCCACGACGCCCAATCTATCTTATCAGTTACAATTCATATGAAAAGTTTTGAAGTCGAGCAGCGTAATGAGATCGAGGTCCATCCTTTTGAAAAATAATATCCTATTATTGGTGTCAGTAATAGATTAATACTTCCATCGATAAAGAAAGAATCCATAATATAATAATATTAATTTATTTGAAAACTGAGTATGATACTCATGAAACAGTCGAGGTTTTTCGTCAGACCAATATCATGACCATTTAAATAGAATGAAGCTTTATTGGAATAAAATATGTTTTAACTATTTTGGATCTTGTCAAATATCCATAGTTTCACAATATTGCATTCGTCCATCAGGATCACCATCTGTATATTTGTGCGCCATTTTCACTTTATACGCTTGCATTCGATAGCAACTGGATGGATTCACCCCAAATTTACTACAAAATATCCACCTATCCACAAAGTATTTTTTGTACTATCCTGTTTCAAAACTATTTTAAAAAAATTTTATGACAAGAATTCTATAATAATGTCCAGTTGGACGATCTGAAAAATATTAGAACTGATTCACATTTTTCCGCTAAACCATGAGGCTGTATCACTATGATTATTGTGGATGCGAAGGTCACCAAATTGAAAACTGTTCATTTGTCTTTGTTCTTATCATTATTATTCACAATCAATTATCACTAAATGATTGGTTTTTGACATCTATCGAAACCTAAAACACATTAACTGTTTGTGTATTTTCCAAGTGTGAGGCACAAAATTTGTCCTCCCAACTAAAATTAGTTTTGAAGAGATTCAGAAGAAGCATTTTCATTCTTGCTTTTTAGCTTAACAATGATGAGGAGTTTGCACACAGGCTTATAAATTAGTTGCTTCTTTAATCAACTTCAGAGCAAAACAATTATGATCATGACATCCCGTTGTAAAACTAACAAGTCCAAAGCTGTTGAACCGTGCATATGATGGAAGCCTGAATTAAAGAGTGTCTCATCTTATTATCAAAATGGACCATTCACTCAGCATAAATTCATAAATTTTTGGTAAATATCTTGGAGGATACAGACGAAATTGACAACAGCTACTACGAAAATGTTTAAGAAGTTAATTCGTGTTAAGGAGTAAAGGTATGACTAAAGCACATAATTAAAGATAGAGGAAACTCGTACGATACGAGGTGTGACTATTAAGTACGAATATTTGTCGTATACCCGTTGTTTTCGTTTTTATAGAGGCTGTGTTTTTTGATTTTCCGTAAAAATGATCGAATTAAAAATAGAACAGCGGACTGTGAATTGATTATTCATTGAAATAAGTGTATGGCAATGAATGTTTGTCGTGTCCACGTGTTTTTAAGTAATTCAAGGGTGTCTTAGATGGGCGAGAAGATGTTGAAGATGATTTACGTTCGGGTTGCCCTTCCACGTCAAAAAGCGGATGAAAATATGGAAAAAGTTAGTATTCTTGTTCCATCTGACCGTCGGCTAAGTTTTCATGCGATTGCTGAATCTATAAAAATTGACAAACAATGTGTGCGGTATATTTTAAATGAAAAATGAAAATTTTAACAGGCGAAACGTACTAAACAAGTGCATGAAATCCTCATATTTAAACAACAACAAGCTCGCAAAAATATTTGTGTTTAAACTGCGATTGAACTTTAGATCTTGCACCGTGTGACTTCTACCTCCTATGGTCAAATCTGCATTGAGGATATCAAGATTTGAGTCTGTTGAACCTGTGAAAGAAAAAGTGGCGTTTGTCATAGAGAAACTAATAAAAAAGACTTCCTGCACTGTTTAGGGATAGAGAGATAAATATACATAATACCATAATATAATGTATCACCAGTCTCGTTATTTAGAAGCCACACCACGTATGATACATATATATATATATATATATATATATATATATATATATATATATATATATATATATATATATACACTGTATTAATCACGGCAGTTTTTAGTTATTAAAGCTAAATTATATACAATCATAAAAAGTAGGATTTGAAACAAATATAATATATGAAATTTTAGCAGAACATGATATTTTAACGCTACGATTACCACCCGATCATCCGGAGCTAAGCCCAATAAAAAATATAGGCTATGGTAGATGCGTAGATGAAGTGCAGCTAATTTTTCATGCAAGATCTCGCACTTTATCGCTTTGGTGCCACTTTTATTGCGAAAAGTTGCAATTTTAGAGATAAATAAGTTTAAAATCTACTGATATCACATTTTATTTTGTTTGGGAAGTTTTTATATGTTTCTTCATCCATTCTTAACTAATTTTTCTGTTTTCTCATCCAATTCTCCAGCTAAACTGTCTATCAGAACCCCAAAAATAAAGGTAGCAGCAGATATAATTATTGCCAGTGAAGCACTGACCACTTTATTCTTATTTATTTCACCTAGTTTTGTTATTTCAATTTTCAAACTGCCCACAAAATATCAAATAAAGTTTGAGGTCAAGAAATGTTTTACTACTACTTATGGAATTTTGATTAGTGGCAATTAAGATGCAATAGCAAGCGACATACGTTATTCGTCTATGTAATATTTTGATCTTGCAAGGAATTGCATGCAATATATTACATGTTATGTCAAGCGACCTTAACGTAAATTATGTGTGGAAATTAACAAAAAACATTTTGTGACTGAAGTGACTGTAGAACACTGGAAAATATGTGCGCGAATGTGACAAAAGCTTGAAGCGAATACATTGAAAGACAACATATTATGGATAAACTGGCAGATTTAATAATAGAATAGAATAGAATAGAAGTCACAGCGAAAATGAATGTTCAGATAATGAAGCCGACGACTTAAGTTGTAAGCTCATGGTGTAAACTGTTAGCTTTCTATATATAGAATATATATTCTATATATAATACTTCAATTTCAACTTCAATCAAATAAGTTTTCTGTATTGAATGATAGTTGGGTGATTTAATTTATTATCAATAATATTTCTTATTTCCTTCAGCAATAAACTAGTTTGGTTAGGATTGTATTTTGTATATCACTAAGAAATCTAGATCATTTAGTTAGCCTTAAAAATATTGATAATAATTAAATGTTCTACAAGAAAATCTTGAGTTACACTCACCGGTGAAAGGCTGTATTTGAGTAATAATGGTAAGTAAAAAAGGTATTCTTTACACACTAAATTATTTTTTTCTACTACCGTGCGTAAAGTACGTCATTTAGACACATACAGTATTGCGGCTTATGTGACAATAAGGCTACTTTACACACTTGTTACATAAATAACTATTTTTGCACTAGTGCATGAAATACATTTTATATTTCCAATACTAATGGCCAACACCGACAGATAATAGAATAATACTGTACGCAACATATCTGTAAAGGCCATCTTTGAATAAAAAAACTGGAAATAAAATTTTCATTTTTTTACTAATATTGATTTTGGATATAGTGTTAGCTTATTACGGCTGTAATGAACTTTCCAAGGATTTTTGATAAAAAATTAATTAATGTTGTGAATTATATTTTGAAAAAAATTATAATGTGATTTTTAACCTCGGCTATAAGATACAAATCTATTTTATGGTACCATCAAATGTTCTTTTCAAGTCTCACTTAAATATCACTGGTCTGCAAAAATTTTTTCTTCTTCTGGTTTTCATGCATGAATTCATCATATTTTGCTCTCTAAACATATAATCTGACTCACATTTAAGCACCACACGTAGATTTCCAATACAATATTAATTTAATTAACAATATATATAAGTATCAATTATTATAACGAAATGAAAAATATTACAGTCTAAGTTTTACAGTAAAAAATCCTAAATTTAGTCAAAAAATGAATGAACATCGGTCAGTTATCTCATTATAGGGTGAGAAAATTTGAGTTCTTCTGTGGTTATTTTCCTTTTCATCGTTTCTTTTGGAGTTTATCAGCGAATTGACAAACAAAAATCAGCAAGCATTGCTGCTGACCACTTTCCACTGTAGCGTTTTCCAATCTGCATTATATCCTGATGAAACCTTTCACCATGTTCATCTCATACGGCTCCAACATTTTCGGGAAATAAATCTAAATGCGAGTTCAAAAAATGAATCTTGAGTGACATATTGAATCCTAAAGCTTTATAAGCAGAAAGAAGCTTCCGAATTATTTGTCGGTAGTTCTTGGTTTTTTCCAGGAATATTATAATAAACTTCCACAACTTCTAATCAAAAGCTTCGTCTTTCATAAGCTTACGTATCTGCGAACCTACAAAAATAACTGATTATTGAGATTGAGGTATTGAGAAAATTCAATTTTTTCGAGTAACACCTTTAGGTTTGCACAATTTTCCTTCATGTTCGTAGCATGTGCTAAGGGCACAGATGAATATGTATTACCATTTTGAAGTAGATTGACTTTTTGTATTTTTTTTTGAAGCATCAATAAAAAGTCCCTATTCTCTGGAATCTTCTAGGAAACTCAGTTCTTGAAGAAGCCCTGCAGCATCGTTACATTGTACCAAATCATCTTTATTGGAAAAGTCACTCGTAAAATCTTTTTACCTCGTACGAAAATATGAAACTCTAGTACTTATCAATGAATTGCACTGTTTTAATCTTGATCCAATCAATTGCGTCTTAGATTTTGAGAGTCCCAAGTCTGTAACAAGATCATTTAGGACACCTTGCTTAAATAAATGATACGGCTCCATCTAGATTTTCGGGAAATAAATCTGAATGCGAGTTCAAAAAATGAATATTGAGACATATTGCATCCTAAAGCTTTATAAGCGGTAGTTCTTAGCTTTTATATTCTTAGGAAAATTACAACAAACTTCCACAAAAGCCACCCAAGCTTTTTTTCCTGCTTTGCTCAACTTCAATCAAAAGCTTCGTCTTTAAATAGCTCACGTATCTGAGGGTTTTTAGATGGACTGAAATATCCAAACAAACTATATGTAGATGAAGATGTACCGACAGAAAGAAAACTCAATTGAGATTGAAGACCAGAAATATTTTTATTTTCCACTTTCTCATTAATTGGTGGAATTGGAGGTGGAATGCCTTCACCACGAAGAATTGGTCTCTTTGCAGATGGGATGTTCTGGTACACAACCTTATTTTCATTTTTTTGAGAAACGTCGAGTTGATGTCATGCATATATAACACTTATTTCCATTTTTATGAGGCTCACTTCAAATCAATTGCCATTATAAGCGGCTTGGATTTATGACTTCCTTCAAGCCAACCTCTCAAAGTTCTCGAGAGAGGTTGATCGAGTTCTCGACAGTTGGACCAGTCCGAAATTTCCACCTTGCATCCTGGATTTTTCTAGAAGCAATATTTGTCCCGGATTCAGGTTTTTTGTTTTAAAAGGTTTTTAATTTTAATATTTATTTTAAATTAATTTCAACTAGGAGTATTTTTACAAAATTTCAACCAAAAAAGATTGTTTGTGTGGTGAGGCAGGTTATTCAATTAGATTTTTTCATAAATAAGATAGTGAATCACTTTTTATAGAAATCAGTTCTAAAAAAAAAAATGCACATTCAATGAAGAATATCCTTGTATATAAAAAAACGATTAGCGATTCTGATGTCAGGTGAAATATATGCTCTGTAAATTTTTAAATCAGTCATGGTGGACGTAAGATATTAAAGCTCATTTTAACAGTAGGAAACATCAAAAATCAGGTTCTGTTGTTGCATCGACCTCGTCTGTAAAAAACTTTTTATAATATGAAAAAATGGGCTCTAAAGAAGAACTGTTAGCCACAATCGAAGGCAGTTTTGTGTACCATACTGTCATCACAATCTAGGATCTATGGATTGCACTTCAAAATTGTTACAAACAACTGTGGAACCTAAATTTTTGTGTACACGTACTAAAGTGGTAGCAATTATAACTAACGTTTTCGCCACAAATTATTTAAATATATTGCACTAAAACTTGAAACAATGCACATTTGTAATTGTACTAACTGATGATTTTGGAAATGAACTCATTCTCAAAAGAAAAATCCGATACAGTCAGTAATTATGCTGCTAATTGCATAATAAATAAAAAATATTTTAAAAGAAAAAGTTGTTGGACTTTGTTCAGACAACACAAAGTCTAATTTTGGTAGAGCAAATAGAATAGGGCGCAACAATGTTTTTATCAAATTTCAGCAAAAGCTGAACCATAATTTAATGGGTATTGGGTGAGTGGGTTATATTTTCCACAATACTGTTACAACAGCTGCCGATATTTTACCGATTAACGTTAAATTGATTGTTTGGAAAATATATTTTTATTTCAAGTCTCCCTGTATTTTTCTCTAAATTTTTTGATAATCCTTTTTCTGAAGCTTGGCTGCACTTCGCACATAGTCAAGCAATAGGATTCCACACAACAATAAATCAGATAGAAAAAGAGACCGTAAGTGTCTTCGATGTTTTTGCAGCCATTGAGAATTTGAAAACAATTTTGACAAGCAAGATTCAAAATTCCTAATCTGAAAAGCAAATTATACAGTTCAGAGCCTATGCTGTTTCATTTTATCAGAGTGCAATCAGTTATTCACAGACAAAGTTTTCAGGACCTGGATTCATATAGCTGGGTGACTTTAAATAAAACAACATTGTGTGTTGAAATTGAATCGCAGATATTAGTTGTTAATAAAATTACGACAACCCATCAAATATCTGAAAATGATATATACGACAAGGATGTAACTATACGTAACGGAAGAGAAAATTGCCGAATGGAAAAAAAAGCTGAACAGCATCAATCCAAAGGTGGGATGAAATGGTCTCTCACTTTCATTTTCAAATTACGAAAATTAGCAGAGGTTTTTTCTGTCTTCCTGGCTTAAATGCTTTTACGGATAGATTATTTTCTTGAATGAATAGCTTTCGGACAAAAGACAAAAGTCAACTTGAAATAGACACACTAAAAGCGATATCACTTACTAAAGTTACTGAAAAATTACAAAAGATGTTTCCAATAATAATAAAAGTTACGTTGGACCTCCGAGAAAAGTTATATTTTGTCCTACTATATAAGTTCAAAGATATAGTTCTTCCAATATCAATCGCAGAAGACAATTATACGAGGAACAAACAATATTTCAAAAATATGCACGGCAATCAAACCAAATTAAGAAATGATGTTTACTTCCCGTATAAAATTCGGTAAACATCTAACAAACCGTCAGTCCACTTGAACTCATCATGTCCACTGTTTACCAATGAAAACATCAAATCGTAAACATAAATGCATTTCTATTGGCCGAAGCTGTCGGAAGGCGTATGTACACAATTTCTTTGAAATATTCCAGCTAGACAGTCTACGATAAGCAGTGGCGTGGTAGATTTATTTAATTCATAAAGTCCTAAAAAATAAATAGGAATATGGTGTTCTTTAGACCATGGACGAATGAAGACAATGAAATTGCACAGTGTATGAATAAAGACAGGTATGAGTTTAATAATAAAGATTTAGATATACAAACACAGCAAGTTATTTTGAATATATGCCATTGTTTGAAAAAGGAAAATATTCAACAATCTGATAATGCAATCATAATAAGAATTGCTGAATTCACTGGAGTGAATAAATTCATCGAGTAGTCACGAAAAATGGCAATAACTGAATCAAGGATAGCGACAAGATTATTTGCGTCAGATAAAACATTATTGAAGTTCTAATAAACCAATTGGGTACAAAAAGGGCTCAGTTAACGTTTGGTACCCTGTTTAAACCAAACGCCTTCACAGACAGGTACATTTCACTCGTATATTTACGTTTTATAATTTAATATTCAATTCTAGCAACTTAACAAGGTATAATAATGTTTTTCTATGTTTCAAGTAGGACTACAATTGAGTGTATCTGTCTAAAAATAATTCGATTTTCTTTTAACGAATACTTTCTCGCATAACATATACATATATTTAGAAGTATATATGAAAATAATAAATTTATAAAATGAGGTACCTACTCCTATGGTAGATCAAAGAAAATTATCGGGAGGGATTTTCATAATCTGCAATTGATATTGTAAGAACTATACAGGCATTTCGTAGAAAATTACACGACTGGACTATACCATTAAACAACGAAACTGTAAAGTATTTAGACAGTTTTTATTTTTTCAATTTATGCAATAAGTGAACAGCATAATCTGAAAATCGATACCTAAATCGCATATAATATTTCATCATATATTTGTTATCAAGCTGAAATAATTTCCAATAAAACTATACGTTGTAGTGTGATGTAATTAAATCATTACTCCCTTTTTCTTGCAATTTATTACAATTTCTATCAGACAAAATAATTGTAATTAAATCATATTGTCTTATGAACATTATATTATCCCATTATACTTTTCTGGAATTAAGTGAGAAAAAGTACTAGTCTATAACAAAAAATGATGTTGCACGTGTAACAATAGAAGCCGTGCGATTGCTCCCACGCGACGGTGACCACGGGAATGACCACTGACCCCTATAGTTGTCTTTCTGACCCTTACGAGAGTGGTTTGAACTACTCGGCCGACCTCTCCGGATGTCCCGCACCGGAAAAAGGCACGCAAACCAGTTTTTGCTCAAGATAGTTTAATACCTGTACATAAATATGTTTTGTAGACCATTTCTTAGTAATTAACGAGTATTCGAGCCCCTCGTTTATCATCAACAATGCCTTTTTGTGATTAATTTGTTGATAATATAAAATAGGATGTTTCACTTTGAGGATATAAATTATGTTTTTTGACTATCATTCGTAAAAGTGATAATTTCGAAATTAATTTCCACAATATAGTCCATTTTACTACGATTTTATTAAATTTGACTTAAACTGACCGAAAAAAAAAAAACGTATTTTGACACGGTTACAGAATAATCTCCATTCGAGCCAATACAAGCCTTCCAATGCTTATTCAAATTTTCTATTCACTTGTAGTAAGCCTCCGGTGAGATAGCCTCAATTAACTCATGGCGCATTCCTCGAAGTTAAAAGAAACGGAAAACATGATCTATTAATGACAAATGGGATCACTAAACAGAAATAAAATGTCGCATTTAGAAAACTAGAGCAGCATTCATTAGACTAAAAAACATCTTGTGTAGGAACGATCTAAATATACAGCTTTGCCTCAGGGTATTAGGATGTTAGGTGTTTCCTATTCTTTTGTATGGCGTGGAAGCATGAAGACTGACGGAAACAACTCTTAAAAAGCTCAAAGCTTTTGCAATGTGGCGTATGCTCCGAATTACATGGCAGGATAGAGTGAGTAATGACGACGTTATGGTAAAACTATCTCACATGTAATACGCAATCCTGAAACGTATAGTATATTGCATATTATCATCTAGGGATGATAAGATGCGGGCTCCTACCAGTAACCCGCAAATTAATGTTGAATGGTAACAAGGATTCAAATCGCCATCAAAAAGTCAATTTTCTTCATTTTCATTCTAAGTCGGTTCTAGTATACATTTAAAATTAACAAAATTGATTTTCGTTTGCAGGAAAATTATTAAAATTTACTTCCAAAATCACTTTTTTTAAAATTTTTAGCGAAAATATGGGAATATATGGAGAAAAGATTCTAACAAAAGTTGTAGGGATAATTTTTTCTTATTAAATCGTGTTTATTTTGATTGATTGAATATTTTTTGAAGTTTGAAGTGCAATAGCTGAAGAAATGATTAATCCAGAGATTCAATTTTTTTTACTTTTATTTCAAAGTTGAAATTGGGCCATGTGAAATCTAATGTAAATGTTTTATAAGAAAATATCACAAAATTTATTATTTATTTCATAGCGTTCATGTATTTTATATTTTTATTTTCTACTGTATACTCGAATTGTAGCCATTCCAATAACAGTAACCCGCAAATTATTTTGATAACAAAGATTAAAACACCGCTCTTTCATCCACATCAGTTTTATAACAAAACCATTGTTTGTCCATTTCTAGTTTTTAGTGTGAGAAAATTTAAACTGCATATCCACCGCATCGTTAGATCCACTTCCGCTTAATAATTATGAGAGCATCTTGATTATAGAAGGTCGCTTACTGTTGACCATCCAGACAATCATCTTAAGAATAAACCATAGGCGTCTTGGATGCCTTATCTTTATACTACATAGCCCAATTAATACTAATTGAAATTGATACTTTGGGCATAATTCTATTGTAGTGGCTATAGTTGAAGGTCATATGGAGTATCCCTGTGATAATTGTTACCTGCAATACACTGATCTAGTACTCAAAAAACAATGTTTCTATCTTATTTCGTTAAATTCAGTAAAATAGTTTCATTTGACAGTGATACAATCAGTTAAATATTTTTTTAATATGATATTTTTTGGAATCTATAATATAACTTCGATATAAATGTAGGTTTCAGTTTGAAGTTCAACGCATTTTGATTATGATGTTTATTGGGTATTGCAATAGTGCTTGGTCTAGGTGACAAATAACTTTTCTCTTGTTTATATTTCTTTATGTTCTCCTTATGAAATCGTTGAAATAATGTACTGCGATATACTCCATCAATTTATTTTCTTTTAATTCGATGAAGAATATGCCTAAAATACACAGGTCATAACATTACCAGTCGATTGTTACGTTTTTACTACCGTTTTGATCCAGGTGTGTAGTTATTTTGCGTTAATAGTTTCAAACAACGCTCTGAATAATCAATTACATTTGGTGTCCCTTTCATTGCTGAGAAATATTTGACAATATGACTTTTCTACTCAATTTCATATCGTAAACTGCAACTTGCTAACTATATTTCAGTTGTTTCGGATTAAACTGAAATTGAAGTTGTTCAAAGATTTTTGGAGATTGTGAGGACTTGACTTAATGTTATCTACTTTATTATTATCAAGTTAAAAGTATTCATATCTCCTTTAGTCCAGAAATTTATGAAAACAGTGTGCAGAATACCAAGGCTGCTAAAAAGTTTCCAACAGCAGCCTGAAGATGTCAGATATATTTGCGCATGTATTCAGAGATTCTCCGTGAAATTTCAGCAATTTTGGACGCTTATTTTTTGTTTAACAATCGTATGAGAAAGCCATTGCGATTTTTTTTTAAATAGAAAATGTTTATTATCGAACTGTCATTAAATATTTGTGTTAGACAATACGCTTAAATGGAAGAAGAGTTAGATACCGTATACGTCGACTCTTCATCATCATTTACTAACGTGAAATTAAATGTGGACGTACCAGATTAACTGAAGTCATAGGGATGTCATAGAAGAACATATAAGAGGCGATCAACAAATCAAAAGAAAAGATTTGCCATGTATATAGTGACTGAAGAATTAGGTATGGGTAAGCCATCCGCAAGTTGTTTGCTACGTTTGCTCAATTTGAACCAAAAGTGCATTCAAATGGATATTTCTAAGGTCTTTCTGACGTGGCTTAAGTAAAGTGAGTCGAGTTTTTGCGGCGATTCAAAACTTACATTAATCGGAACAAGGATTCGTAATTTCCCTCCTGAAACGGAAAAATAATCAATACAGTAGATTAAATAGGATGAACAAGCTGCAAAGATAATAAATGCTATTCAATCGGGCAAAAAAATGATCATGACTGTTTTTTGGTATAATTATGGGTTTGTGTCTATCAACTATTCACATAAAGATGGAAAAATAATATGAGAGTATTATGCAGCAATGCTTCCTAAGTTAACGAGAGAAATTTCTTGATCATGATGTTTCACTTGCAAGAAAGGGGTTTTCATCAGACCAGAATGTTAGCCCATACCCCAATTCTGAAGAGAAAAGCGGCAATTATTATTTGGCCGGATTATCGCTGGAAAAGTATATAGAAAGGACCCTAAGTGGAATAATTAGAATGATTATGGAAAATATGTCATGTTCCATCATAAGACCAGAAAGGTTAGTTAGTTTTTGCAGTAGTAGGTTTTATCTTGTTTTATAAAAGTTTTGTCCAATAAGTGTGATTATGTTAACTTTTGAAAGTTTCTATGAAGTAATGAGAGACGTTCAACTTGATACAAACCAGGGTTGAAGAAATAGTTTATGTTCTTATTATTGACAATAATCTGTATTTGATATTTGCACATTTCACACAATTTATCCTGAAATAAAAAATTGAAAAAAAAACATAATACTGATAAAAAATATTCGTGCACAGAATTATGACAGCATCCAGGCTCGGCAACATCCTCATTTCGAGGTCTATTTAGATAAAACTCTTTGTATTAATCTCAGAGTCCTGAAGGCTTCGAAGGGAATAAGGAAACTCGACCCATGTATTCTACGAGCTGTTTCAATATGTAAGAACTTTTTCTTTTATTTAAATTTAGTGTTTCTTTCCAAGTTTCACCATTATTTTGATTATTTAAGCTTTTCTTCATAATAAGCTATAATAATGCTTCGCTTACTATAGACTAGGTGGCCATGGCAGAATAAATTGAATACAACAGAATATAACTTGGACCTCATATGTCACCGTGAAACACAACGATGAATTTGAAATTCAACACATACAGGACAAATATATTGGAATGATCTTGACTTCTTAGGTATTCCACATTTCTTCTGTCTCAATCTCAGGGTATTTGGTGTGCTTTTCATTACATTTACACTACCGGTAAAAACTTTTTGCCCATCCTATAGTTTGCGTGATACATAATAAATGAAAAAAATATCATATATAGATAAGAATATAGTTAGTCGCAATAAACATATGTGCTCCTCTGAAAATAGAGATTTTATTTCCTCATTTTACACTGCATAACTAAATTTTATCCGAAATCAAAGAAATGACATTTAGTTTATTTCTCCTAATCTTTCTTAAATAAGCAATATTTCTAACAACCTCCATCAATTAACCTAAATCAAGGACTCCACAGAAAATAGGATGATCTACTTTCATAAGCCCTACAAAATCCCTTAATGTGACGTCACAGTGTAACCATTATAAGAAAACTTTCATCTTGGTGAAATTGACAAGAACAATAGCATATTCAACACTCAAGAATTGAGGATATCATTTTGCTACTAAGTGTTTGTTTTATGTTATTGGATTATTCATATGAATCATTTGGTAATTTCTCTAAACTCTAGACTAAAAGCTAGTTTTTTTGTTCCCTCGAGAAAATTGTACATAAAAGCTTCCAGTCATGCTTCCTTAACACAGTCGAGTTAATATTCTTTCAATTTTTTTTGGTTTCGTTTATCATATTGTGCTTATTTTATCTACTTTGTGACGTTTACATGAAAAGAATCATATTATTTATTATAATGTGGTTTCTTCACATTTTACTATCAAGTGAAGTGTAATTTGTGCCGTCAGATGACAGTTTGACAGATTTGATTAAGTAGACTGTCCTATTTCCTGTGCATAGTTCTTAAACCCACATGAGTACACTATTTCAAGCAAAATTGACAAAGACATTGTCATTGTGACATTCATGACAGATCTAACATAGATATTATAACCCACAAACAAGTAAAGTAGAATTATGTGGTTTCTCCATATTTTACTACCAAGTAAAGTGTAACTTGTGAGGTCAGATGACAGTCGACAGATTTAGTTAAGTATAATACTTTTTCTTCATACATATTTGCATTTTATTCATCCATTGATGTTATTCCCTCTCGCTTTTATTACTTCGATGCACAATTTTGGCATTCTCTGTAAACATTTAGACAAATAGTATATTCAGGTCCCATTTGTTTTTCAGGATATTCCAAAGATGTGATGTGGGCGTAAGAAATTGCTTTCTGACCTAATCTGACCACTGAAACGACCAAATCTTTATGCAGTACATCAGTCTTCTAAAATTCTTTCAAATACTTTTTTCGCAGCTAGAAGGAATATTGGGATTTTTGTAATAGTAAAAGATAATTTTTCTGCCTATCAGGCGCTGGGCAGAACGCACTACATTTTCCTCAAATATTTTTTCATAACCTTCTTCCTTCAAAAGTTTTAATAGGCCTCCAGTAGTTCCTCTTCAAAAAAGCTCAAAACTTCAACAAAACTCTCTGCCACTCTTCAAGCATCCAATTCTTATCTGCTTCAGCCCACTGCAACCTCTTAATTTTATTTAGATGTCTTAAACTTCCAAAACGGCAGATTTTCTCAATCTCCTTTTCACTGTAGAAGTACTTGCAGGCAAATCCCTAGATTCATTCAACACTTTTATTAATCAATAAATACGTTTGTTTCCTGCGGTGTGGTTTTTCGAGGGCATCTTGAACGTTCACTATCGTTAAAGCTTTTGGTGAATGCACATTTTTCACGTAGTAGTTCACGGTAAATTATTTGCACCTAGACTATGAGGAGTCGTGATTAATGCACGAATTTCAATTGACAGTTCCTGGTATTACGTATTTTAAAACTTACAAATCTGAACTTGCAAGATCGATAACATTTGCACAAAAAAACATAAACTTTATCACTTACGGGGCTGACTGGTACTAAACTACAATCAACACCAACGAAAAAATAATTCACAGTCAAAGAATAATGAACAGATCAGTCGGAACTGGTTAGAAAAAATTATTAAAATATATTACTCCGAAATTTAATAAATGGATAATGGGATGAGCAAAAACTTTCGACCAGTAGTGTATATTCTATATAGTGATAATTTGAATTTAGACCTCAATCAAGTATTTTTTTTTTCGTTCTTTGTTGTGGTTTGTTTTGCCAAGCGGCCATAGTAACGCTAAATGGCATGTTAACCGTAATACATATTCATAAATATATTTATGCTGTTTGGTTTTCAACACTAGCAATAATCTATAGTTGAATATTAGTAGATTTGATTACAGATAATTATAATTATCCTAGAATCAATACATAAAGTTTAAAATATAAAAAGATGATTCAGAAACTTGTTGTTATGTTTCAGTATATATCAGTTATATATCAGTATAAATAAATGCCTTTATTAATATTATAGTTGCGCTCATGTACTCACTCATTCAGTTATAATTTATAGCACGAATGATCATTTCCCATACTATTGTTCCAGATATAATTAATGTACACATGTTTTCTTTCTTTGCAAATTTGAGGAGAAATGTCTTACTTATCAAGGAAACTTAAAACTAGTTGAACCGTGATCGAAACGGCCACTAGACATATTTTCATTTTATTATACTAGTAATTATAATTGACCTCAAGAAATAACCGACCATTCTGTAACATGAGAATGTTGATGTTACTTTTTTCAGACTGCAATTGTGTGGATAGAATAGATAAAAACTTTGCAGTAACTATCTAGTATCAAAGTATGAAAATAGTTCTTTTGGTTATAATGAAAATTGAATTATATTTCTTAAATGTATCCTCAAAAATATAATATTTGTTAAAGCATTCTCTCCTTTGATATGTCCTTTATTCTATCTATTCAAGTACTATATACTATAAAGAAATGATATGATGATAGAACCTACTGATGAATGAAGTACCCCCATCCTACTTTAAATAGCTACAAAAAATTAAATATAAAAGGAATAGAGTTCAAAATTTCACAGCAGTCATTCGAAATACTCTTCGTCGATTGTATAGCACTCGTAGTGATCTCTATCAGTCAAACCGAAGACTTTTCGATCGATAGTATGACTTACAAACGAATGGTACTAATAAACTACTGCTGTAAGATAGTAGTTTAGAAAAAACAATACTCAATCAACATTGAACAATTTTTTTGTACCTTGAAATTAGTAGGCATTTCCAATCTCAAATTTATCATCCAATGACACATTTGAATGCTAATTAACTCTTAAGTTGTTTAAAATTATCTTTCCCTAATCGCCCTAATTTTTAGTACTCTACTAACGACATGATTATATTCATTCAAATCATTCAAGAGCTTTTTTCCTACCTCCCAGTTGACTCTATTGTACCAGCTGGTCTACTCCTGAAATTTAATTGCTTGCTTCTTTATCATTTCATTCCTCTCCCACAGAGAAACCATCGAAATGAAGCATAACTATCCTGTAAAAGTTATAAAGGAAATTAGACAGCGAAAATTTGACAAGAAAGAGAATCATCAACATCCCTGAAGACGTGCCATCATTGTGTGCGACAATAATACATTCTAATTTTCTCTTATACCGTTGTTGAGTCTGTGTTGTTGTGATTCGTAAAACTTTCAGAGTATATGGTCAATCTGAAGTCCTAATTTCTTTTCTGACTGTTACTTGTTCATTTCTGCACTATATGTTGCACAGATTTTTCTCTTCAATCTGCTTCCAAAATTTACCCAATTAAGTGGCACTTTATGAACGACAATCGCTTTCAGCAACATGTTATGTGCATTTTTCATTCCACAAATCCAGTTCCTCTAATAAGAGGTGGGGGAGAGTTGGAATATTGTTATGTGATCGGTTCTGTCAATTATTTACTTAATGTTTTCTCAAAGATTCTTTATATGATTATCATTAGAACATTTTAAATCACTGCCATTAGGCCAATGTTAGAACTATACATCCAGAATAAATTTTTAGTCTTAATGAGCGGACCAGCCTAACGTTTGAAGAAAAATTCTGGCTATTTACACATTTGTTAAGATATCTCATGACAGAAAAAAAATCGCATAAAGTTTTCGCTATTTTCACATGGATTCAGCTTACTTTTGAGAAACGTGCTCAATGTTTTATGCTTCTATTTAAATTTACTGCGAGAAATCATAATTTATGGAATATATGAAAAAACTCCCTCTAGCATTTACAAATATTTATTTAAACCGTGTTACTGGATAAAAAACTTTTCAAGCAACATCATGTTAAGTTGGGTTAGCACAACCGAATCTACAGGCATTTTTTCATAACAAGTTTCTACTTTTATTCACTTCTTATTTGAAGAGATTAAAGGAATGAAAAATGCGTGCAATTTGTTGATAAATTCGATTATCTTATATAAAGTACCACTTAATAGGTTAAATTTAAAGCAAAACTGCTTTTTTAATTTTATATTTTCAAATAGAGGTGGACCTAAAGTTCTGAAAATATATCCCATTTGTTTCTCGGAGACACTGTTGTAATTTTATTCCCTTAAGTTGTAATACCTATAATGCTGTCCTGAGATATTGCCGACTGCCGTTCTTAGTCGCCCACACTGTGGCTTTTATACTCTTTCTTGTGTCAATTATTGAAAATTCCTTCTGTTTGTGTGGAGATATCCCTAGAAGTTATTCAAAGTCTTATATGTCTATCATTTCCTCCCTCTCATGAACGTCTAATCTATTTTTAGGAAGTTATCTTCTTTTCCAGTTTTCCTATCATGAAAATATTGAATTTTGGAGTAAAAACCTATTGAGCAGTTACTGGTAGCACTTTGGTTTTTTTCATATCATCAAATTCATATCCAGATATCTTGATGTTGGTAATCAACTTCTACCAATCATAGGTCGTTACTGTTTTTCGCCTCATTCTTAACATACTTTTTCGCTTGTATATACCTATTAGCATAATTTCTGGATTTGAATATTATAATGATATAAAAGGGAATGATCTTCACGACAAGTTCCTGCATATTTTGTGAAATAACCGAAATTACGATCCGTGGTCCGACATGCGTGTATTACTTGCAAAGAATTAAGTTTCAAAAATGCTGTGTTGAAAAAATGTATACTAAACATATTATCAACTAAACTCTGACTAAACTTCCATAGTTCCACTGGTCGACCTTCAATTGAGTTTATACTTTTGGTTTTCACTAAGTTCAAAATGATAAACAGTGAGAAAATGAAATAAATTTTAATATTTTCCATTTGTAAACAATTAAAACTAACTTTTTTAGTTAACGGATGTTATCAATATAAATAATGCGATGTCGAGGTGGCATCAGCAATTTTACCCCGCTTCATCCTACACATTTGAAACATACTTATCATTCATATGATTAGTGTTGTCGGTATTATTTGATATGTAAAATAACTTACAAACTTGTGGAGCTGTCTCTACACCACATGTAACAGGCGGTCTTCGATTCTCTACTACTATTTTTCCTAATCAACACACCCTATTCAACTGCAATTTTTCATATACTTCTCATATTAAAAATCATGGTGAAAGCTGCATCATCGTCACCTCATACCATTCGAAAGGTATGACAATAAATGATAATATATCAAAGGATTTTATCATTTATATTAATTTGAATGTCAATTTGTCTTGGAAGAAAAAACATTTCTCGAGGTCTCTTCCTACATTTCACGATTATTTTAAAGTTTCGTAACATACAGCTCTTTTCTTTTTGCTTTTTTCTATTGTAGTCATGTCTACTTTTTCTAAACATCTTGTTAGTAAAAGTCTCTATCTAGTTTCACCTAGGGCTGCAAACTTTTTTCACATGAAATGAAATATTAAAATTAAGAGTATTTTATTTATTTATTGATTGTTTTAATTTTATATATTTTGAAGCTTCTCGCACAACTTACTAATTTACTATCTTTTTTAAAAAGTGTTTTTGTAAATGCTGAGGTAGCGGGAACAGAAAGTAGATATTGGACAATTTTAGTTGTTTTTAAATTCTTCTGAAGTGTTTACTAATGAATGGCTTCACTTTTGGCCAGTACTCATTTGAAGAAAGTCTTTTTCTTTCGATATTTTTCCATAAATTACTTTTAATATGTTAATTATGAATATAAATCATTCATACCAATATTGAGTCTATACAAATTTAGATTGATTAGAAAATATTGATATTTCTAGTAAAATCTTCTTGGAAAACTCTGAAATAGTATTTAATACATTTTTTGTTTCATGGCCAAAATACTTATCATTTTTTCTTTGAATTAGCTCAGTCTTTGAACCACTCATAATGTTATAAACATTTAAACCAGTTACATTATTTTCTTCTAATTTTTTGATTGTTTTATTGAATACATTTAATATATGACTAGTACGGAGTAGGATTTACGCATCCAACGAGGATTGTTACGTGAACAGTATCTACAATTTTGCCGATTCACGTTTCCATTAATATAAAAAGTTGCCTCATCGCAAAACATAACATAAACTTGGATCGATGTGATGTAACATTTTTCCATTATTAGGTCTGCAAACTCTTCACGTCTATCAAAATCGTCATCTGAGAACTCTTGAACCAACAACGTTACTTTGTATGGACGGAATTCATTATCACGTGAAATTTTTTTATTACAGATGCTCGCGAAATATCAAGTTCCCTGGATATTTGTCTATTACTCAAGTATCTTCTAACCACTCATATTGATATTCCCATACGTGCTTATATTTTTATTGTACCTTCGATGATTTGGCTTCCTTTCTTGGTGTTGTGGGAGGAGAAGGTAATTCCATCTTTTGTACACTAAACTTAACACTGTTATACTTATAAATTTGTGTGAGCGTATAAGTATAAAACATGAAAATGATTTGCATTTTTATGCTAAAACAGTATTTTTTTATATACTTTATTTGTGTTCAACAGTAAAAAATATAATTAAGTGAAAAACAGTACAGTATAGTTGGCAACTTTAGTTTCACGTTTCCCGTTTTCTATATTCGAACTTTGCAAGTTAAATTCTTGATGATCTGATGATGGAGATGGAAGGTGGCCATAGGAACTCCGTAATTAAACAACGAAGCCCCATCGAGTTTGGATTCATTTGGTTCGTGTTGACGAGTATTTTGATACCATATGGTAACCAGGGTCTGATGAAGTTTAAGTTCGTTTGATTCGTCTTGACGAGTATCTTGATTGGTGTGAATATTCAGCTCCAACAAATTTGGGAAAAAAGTTTGTTCCATTTGTTATGAATGTGAACAAATAAAATTACAAAAAAAAACCTTTTTTATTTTTACAAGCTTTTATTTAGTTTCACCTGTCCCGTTGTATTCAATCAAATTTTAAAAGCTAGATTTGATCCACTTCCCGGTTTCTATTGAGCTGAGATTTTGCCTACATGTATAAATTAGATGACAATGTAATATTATCATGACACCGAGCTGATCTGATGATGAAGCTGGAAGGTGGCCTTAGAAACTTTGTATTTAAAATGAATGAAGTTTTAGTTTATTTCTAATTTTTGAATTCATTTTATGAACAAATAGTACTCTGTTATTAAACACGTTGTCTTTTCGTTAATTGTATTTTTAGTATCGTTTTCAGTATAATTTGTGATTTATTGATAAATTCAACTACCCATATGAATCTAACCAATTTTTGATTATTTCTGTTATTCTTATTTCAATATTTAAGAAGAAACAATTCAAATGATTAATATATACACAGAAATTTGAATTTTGATAATTATAAATTAAAAATGAACAAATAGGTCGAAACATCTATAATAAAGAATCTAAATTTTCTTGATTTTAGGTCTCTTTTGTTTTAAAATCAGTTTTTTCAATAATTTTTGAAAGATAAAATTTGACGTTTCAACTTTTCTTTAAGTCTTTATCAAAATATTTCATCTTTCAAAAATCAAGAACATTTAGATGTATTAATATATCAAAAGATCTAAGAAATAAGAAATTAAAGAAACATCTATATTTCAAAAACCAATTTTCAGTCAAAAAAAAACGAACGGTAATGAATTCGGTCAGGTAATGGCCTTTTGGTGTGATAAATTCCGTCAGAAAAAGTTTGTTTAATTCTAAAGCAATGGTTAAAAGAAGAAGAAAGAAACATGACTGACAACTGACGTTTACGGTCGTTTACATTAGTTCCAGGAATATTTACATGGATATTTTGGACAATCAAACAATAAGAAAACCAGATGGAACTATAGTAGACTGCGAAGAATACCTCCGAAATATCAAGATTTTCATATTATTCTTCTCTGCGTCTTGGGTAGCAAACACAAAAAATTTGATAGTCCTGTTGAAAGATTTATATTCCGAAAATTTGAAGAGAAAAGTGGGTATGGAAATTATATACGTATCTGCCGATACATCAAAAGAAGGATACGATTCCGATTTGATGGCTCAAGGACCCTGGAGTGCGATACCATTTAAAAGTTCGATTTGTGATATACTCAGGTATAGATATGACGTATCTTACATGCCGATGATTATTGTAGTAAAACGTGATGGTTCCATTATAACTAGAAAAGGTAAGGAAGAACTGGAAAATCTGGGAATCAATGTTTTAGTCACCTGGACAGAATTTGTACAAAAATAGTGTTAATATGATATTTACAGTTTATTTTCAATTACTTTTTTTTTAAATATATAATTTTAAATAAAAATTCTTAGGTAAAAATGTAGACGACTTAATTAATTTATATTCCAACTTGTCAAAATAAAATTTTTGTGTTTTATATTTTTAGTGCCAAAATATGAGTCGTAAAATGATACTATTCGAATCAGTGTTTCCCAAACTTCTTTTTCTCATGCCCCACCCAAGTCCTACTAATATTCTTATGGTCCCATATGTAACATATACTTAGATTTTAATATTAAAAAATTTAATTGCGCAATTAAGGAATTAAGAAATTGTTGACGAATCATAGTAAGTTAATTTCCAAAACATATAATGAAAAAATTCGAAAAACTTTCAATAGAGATTTTGCCCATAATAATTTAATATTTTAATTTTATGTAAGGCTCCAGCTTGGTTATCTTTAGTCTCAAGTCTCCCTGTTCTGTTATATCTATTCTTTTTTTACTAGTAATTAACAACCCTAAATTCACATTCCGCTACATATGTAGACGGAAACAATGAACATAGTTTACTTGCACATTTGGTTATTTGATATCTGTTTCCTCACAAAGCCATACCATCGCTCTTTTTTAATTAAATAAAGCTTTAGCTAACAAGTGATCATTTTGCATCTCTGTGAACTGTCTTGATACTGCATATTCGATATATCAGATAAATCCATTAACATTATCCATGTAGGAAAACCATTTTGGAAATCAGAAAATCTTTTTTTAAATGAATGACAGGTGAAGAAATAGTTTTTCACTACTGAAATTGTCAGAGGTAAACGAATTTAGTTGTTATATTAGAAAAAAGTTACCCTTAACTCCGTAAAAAATAATAATTGATAAGAATTACAAAGTGAGTTTTATATATAGAACGCCTCATTTTTATAAATGGTAATAGAAGTCAACAAGAAACGTGTAAAATGTTTAAAATAATTTATATCCTAACCGAAATTTCAAGATCTACTGGCAGTAAATTGGTAAAAAAGTTTAAAGAAACTGGTTCAGTAAAAGATTTATCTAAATCAAGACGCAGAAAAACTTGAAAACACATCTTTAGATGTTTTTGTCCAGTTAGAAGACAATCCACACTTGAGTACTAGACAAATATTCAGGGAACTTGATATGTCGCAAATAACCGTGATGAAAATTTTGGCCACCGCGATCACCTGAAATGAGCCCTTTAGACAATTTCCTGTGGATTCACTTAAAAAACTTAGTTTATAAAACAAAACCTGCCAATATTCAGGTATTAAAATATAGGATTACTACAGAAATAAGAATTTAGCAGACAGGGATGTTGCAAAAAGCTTTAAAAATCGCATTGGTTGTTGTACTGAAGTGACAAGGACAACCTTTTGACCATCTGCTGTAATAGTCTTTACTGTATGTTTTCTAAAATCGTAATTTTTCTACTTCAGAAATATTCATCTACTTCTAACATGACATAAACATTTAAATATTTGTCTTCAGTTATTGTCGCTTCTCTGCGTCATGATTTGGATAACTATTTTACTTCACCAGTTTTGTTCAACTTTTCACTAACTTATTGACACTAGATCTTATAACAAGATTTGTATTAGCACATAAATTATTGAAGAATATTAAAATTAAGCGAGTTTATGCAATTGTAGCCATCTAAATGTAAAATATTCATTGTAACTTTGGTGGATTGTAAAGAAAAGAAATGCTTCCTAAGCTTACTTTCTTCATGGAAGTTCTTTGATTCAGATGAGAACAACTGCATTGTTTAATGAGATTTTGAAGCGTTCGGGGGTGCACGTGGTCTTCTGCCGCAGGGAAGTTATCTTGCACTTAATTTAAATGGCTCAGAGCAAAAGGTTGAACAAGTGTCTATTCCATTTTCGAATTGGCCCTTTAATGATCAAATTGCCAATGTGAGACGTATACCCCACGTTGGGAAGCACGAGATAGAATAAATTGTATAAATTTTTGATTAGAAGAAACTGCTTTAAGGAGTAATCAGAAACTCACTTTATTAAAATCAGTTTATATGCAATATAACCAAACAAGCTTTATGAAATTCCTTAGTATTTATCAATGTTCGAGGTTTATTCGGATAGAGAAAATATAGAACAAAACAATTTATATTTATTTGAATATGCAATTAATAAAAGAACATTAAGAAAAGTTAAGTGATGAACCAGATGTTTTAGTTTCTATAACTGATGAAGATGTATTTCCAATACACATGCTGTACATGTTTCATTAATATTCTCGTCAATATTACAGCCACGTCGTGGTACCGATTGGTTGTCTTCAATCAGATGATTTCAAATTATTTGGTTTCGTTGGATTTCCACTGGAGCAAAGAGCAAAACATTTTCGGCTGAATTGAGTTCTCAAATGCCAACCCTATAACACTCGAGTAGTAGTGATGCCTGCCGAGTGAACATTACTGTGCATTTTGATCTTAAACTTCTGATTGCACTCCTCCAAAGAAAGGAGTTCCGATAACTTGACGTTTTGGGTGGCTACAGGCAAACTCAGAGTTCATGATCCGCATCTATCTGTCGAGTGGGTCTTACCAATAATACTACTCTATGGGGTAGTATCGGTAAAACGAAGTTAGGTCAACGACCTTTCTTCTATGCCTTAAGCTGTTCAAGTTTCTGGTCAACTCTGGGTGGCCTTTAAGTCGAACTATTCTTCTCTGTATTAAGTTCAGCATCCTAAGGGCATGCCGAGCACCAAATGTGCGAATAATACTCCTAATATGCACAAATTTGGGCTTTGTAGAGGATTAGAAGCTGTTGAGAAGTATAAAGCTTCTTGGTCTTGAACAGTGCTCCAAGTTATTGAGAAGCTGCCTTATCTAATTCGGCCATGTGAATATGTCAGGACCTTAACAAACAACAAGCGAATATGTTGTTATTGTGATATTTTATGTCCAGACGGGACCTAATCCTGAGCTGTAGTGAGGGCCTTCTTTGTAAAAACAGTAGCGTGGTTCTTTAATGTATTTAACTCAACAAGATTTCACCCAGTACACTCCAGATTGTTTTTAAAATCGGTATTGATGATGATAATCTGTTGTTGCCTACGGTTTTGGGTGTTAGCTGAGTTTATTGTGGTGACTGATTTGAACGTCACTAGTTTACTATCGTCAGCGAAGCTGTGTATCCGGTTTGCGGTTTTTGTTGAGTATATCGTTGATGTACAAAAGAAAGAGACTAGGTGATAAGATGCAACCCTGGGGTACACCATCGTTGACGTCAAACCTCTCTGAGGTGTGTCCATCGATAACTACCTATATGAATCAGTGTTTAAGGAAGCTAATAAGCCACTCGATGAGTAACGCAGACAAACCAAACAAACTCAATGTATTTAGTAGGTTGTTATACCAAACCCAGTCAAAAGCCTTCGATAAGTCTAATGCGATTGCTTTAGATTCTCCATATTTCTCTATAGCTTCAGTTCATACGTTGCTAATATACGCGGGGATTATAAATAACCCCATGAATATCCCAGGAATACATTTGTTTGGAAACTCGGGAATATCAAGTGCATAGTTCTGTCACTTGTTTCCGTTTTATTTAAATAAATGTCAATCAAATTCGTTCTCATAAGCCAAGTGAATTACATTTTTCACAATTATAAATTAAAGATTTGTGCAATTTATATCTAATGAAATTATGTTGATTATCAGTTTATCAAAGTACGTTGATATTCAAAAAGGAGCACATCAGAATTTTATTACGATCCGTTGGAATATAAAATCTTCAAGTCACATTCGAAACATTTCTACTTGAGATTTTCTACTATAAATTATATATGAAAAAAATTTTAGATGTCAAGAATTAACTGTGAATATTATATTTACATTACTTTCGTCTGAACTCTGTCCAGGTGACTAAAACATTGAGTCCAATATTCTCTAACTCTTTCCTACCTTTTCTACTTATTACGGTACCGTCACGTTTTATCACCACAATCATCGGCATGGCAGATACATCATAACTAAACCTGAGTGTATCACAAATAGGGCTCTTGAATGGTATCGCACTCCAAGGCCCTTGAGCCATTAAATCGGCCTCGTATTCTTCTTCTGTTGTATCAGCAGATACGTATATAATTTCCATATTCGCTTTTCTCTTAAGACTTTCAACATATAATTCTTTTAACTTGACTATCAAATTTGTTGTATTCGGTACCCAAGACGCAGAAAAGAATAATATGAAGATTTTGATATTTTGGAGGTATTCTCCGCAGGTCACCATAGTTCCATCTGGTTTTCTTATTGCTTGATTCTCGAAAATATCCATACAAATATTCTTGATTCGTATTTGAGCGTCTCGACAACTGTAAATGTCATCTATCTGTCAGTTTTCTTATCAAGAAAGAAGAATATACTGAACTTTAGACAAATGTACCGAAAATGTCTAGAATTTTAAAATATCATTTCTTCTTCCGTCATATATGATAATTGCTAACACTTATCAAATCAATTTGGGAAACGTCAAATTTAATGAAGAATATATTAAGAAGTGAAGAATATTCTAAATGCATGAGATGATTTGATATAGATACAAATGGAATATTCTGACTAGCAGCCGATTGTATAAAAAAGTATGAAAGTTTATATCTTCGTACGATCTTAAAATAGAGGTATCAATTAATGTGGTAAATTTCCATATAGATCATATCAATAATTTTGTTTTGAATTTAAATATGAAAAATTTTTTGGTCGCCTATGAACATTCATATCTATTTTACTACTTCTCTCAAAAATTTTGTGTTGATTGCAAAATGTTGACTCATTCGTTATTTCGATGGTTGGAAAAATGCGAAAGTAATGAGAAATGAAGTTAGAACTGCGTTTCGAATATTTTATGCTTTAGACTGTTGATAGAGCCATTGAATATCCATCTATTATTTCCATATTGTTATAGCAAATTGATTTGAAAAGATGCTGGTTATTTTAACGGCTCGTATTTGTTGAAACTCAATCGAATATTGATATTGTGACAGTGACAGAATGAATGATTAATTGACAAGCTTGATTAGATTCAGGAGTGCCACAATAACTGTAGATACAACTAATCTCCCTCACTGCTTTGAAGATGGAACGAAAAATCTTCATTGTTTATAGTCTTTGAGGTTGCCTGGGCTATTTTTTTGGTGCGCAGAGAAGTACCTTTTACTACCTGCGTCGTAGGCAACGGCTGCTCTTCTTGAGGATGTTCTGCTTAGGTTGCTGGCTGCAGCTGGAATGACAATTGACTGGACCATGATTCTCAGTAGTAGAGTTTTGAGGACGACCTTGAAGAATAACAAAGACAATTGGAGGTGGACGACAGTCGTTTCTTTCATCAGTCTGTAATTCAATTGAACCGCTAGTAATAGACAACCTGAATGGACAAAGTTGATTGACGTGTCACTTCAGCACACGTCCAGTATCTAGTTTCACCATGTAATGATTCGAAACAAGACGTTCAGCTACAACGCCAAATTTCCGAGTCTCTTTATTATGGTTGCGCGAGACCTCAAATATGATAGCAATCTCCCGAAGTTTTTCAAAAGTAGCCTCCTTTTCGTCGGATATCTGAAGTCTGAAATACCTATATATATCTGAAAAATCTGAAATATAAATCTGAAAAATATCAGCTACAGACACTTTAGCTTTACATCTACAAACGTCATAAATATTGCAGTCAATTCGGTTGCGTCGGAAGCTAGCAACAAACTTAGCAATGGTTTGCGTCTCAGGCCAGTAAGTTGACGAAAAGTTTTGCTCCGACACAACATTCGGCTTTGGTGAAAGTATTTTTTCGTAATTCTCAAGTTTGTATACATCTGATTACTTATTGGTCCCAGAAACGCCGAAAGGTTGTTGAAATTGGTCGATTCAACTAAGGCATTGAATATCTGGACTTGTTTCGTCGCATCAGTGATATTTCTAACCACTAGATAGCTCACAAAAGGCTAAATGTAACATGTAAACGGTTCCTTGAAGCAAAGTTTTCAAACAGGGATATTGAATCTTGGGTTTGTGTGGTAAACATAAAACCTTTGAGACAGCTCGTGAAACTGCTTCTCATTGATTGTGGTAGTATAGCCATCAATAAAATGAGGGAAACCCGTTATGTTTATGACTTACTAATGACATGCGCTGAGAAAAACGTGCTATAGAAACATTTTGCTCTATCCTCGTCGCCAATTTCTTATAGCAAATTGATTGGAAAAGACGCTGGTTATTTGAACGGCTTATATTTGTTACAACTAATCGAATAATAATAATATGACAGTGACAGAATGAATTATTGATTGAGATGTTTGATTAGATTCAGGAGTGCCACAATAACTGTGGATAAAACATATACTGATTACGACTATCTTTCTTACGTTTCCTACTATTTATTCATCTACTTATTGGAATCTCATATGCCCGTACTGTCATTTTCCTCTGATCATTCCCTATTACTCAAGAGAACGTAAAAAACTGGGCAGGAAGTTGTTGGTCTCACATAAATATTTCTGTTACTGCTTCTTAGAAACGAAAATTCAGTAATAGGATATTATATAATGTGATTGACAGCATTTTTTAATGTATTGCAAAATCTAGAAGGATAACTGTACGTGCAAAATGCGGTGGAGCTCCGTCTTAGTAGCAAATAGATCGATCTATACTCATTTTTATGATTTAAATTTGGAAAAAGTTTTTGTAATAGAAGCACTGAGAAGTTAATCAAAAAATCTAGATAATCCTCACCATTAACTGTGCCCTCAATAAAAATAAGGGCCAATAATATTACTGTCAATGATACCAGCCAGATTTAGGATATAGTGTGAGCCCCACACATCCACTGAGGATACTCTTTGCTCCAACATCTACAGTTCTGTTTGTTAACCGTTACGTTTAAATGAGACGCCGCTTCATCAGAAAAAATTATATTCACAGAATTCTTGCCTTCCATTCTGATCATCTTGAATTAACTCCTGAACCAACAAAACTTTGTAAAGCCAGTATTTTTCTTTACATGTTAAAGATGAGTTGTCTCAGTTATATTTGCAAAAAATTTCAAAGACTTCATATTGCTGAACACAGGAATAAAATTCCTTTTCAATAAAGTGCCACACCACCCCCTTTCTCATTCAAAATTTTCGTAGGAGTACTTATAATTTAGAGGGGGTGCTTGCTAGAAGGGGATAATGTTTTAATTTCAATTGCCAAGTTAAGGTTAGAAATCAACCTGTTTCAGCTTTCTTCCACATATTACATAATAACGATAAAATAAAATTTATTCCATACATATGGACCATTTTAATATCAAGTTCTCAGAAAGAAACAAAAAACAAATAGTGAAAACAAATTATTTTCTGATATTTCTGAAACGTTTTTTATAAAAAGCATCAAAATCTGCTCTCAAATTTCTTTGCAATTTCTGTAATCATTTTCGCCTGAAGCTTTTCCATAACAGAGGTAATTTTTCTCTATGAGTTTGGCAATATAGAGGTAGAATTTTATATACAATTGCTTTTTGACTTCCAGATGAAGAACATTAGAGTGCAAATGTGATTGTGATAATTATTCTATTGGTACTCTTCGACTAAACCGTTAGCTAGGAAATTTCAGCATTATAAAATAATATTTTGAGGCTCGAAAAAGTTGTTACACTCTCAAAATTGTAACACATTTTTACAATGTTAAGTGTTCCTATGTGAAAAAAAGTTGTTTTCATACAATGTTTATTGAATTTCCTACAGAAATTTTATCTTTTTTCAGGGCGATTAGTCGTTTTCTCACAAAACGGGATTTAGAGACAAGACGTAAGATTGCTTTCTTACAAGATTACTGCAAAATGGGAGCATAAACTTTGCTGAAAATTAATGAACTGCAGTTTTTTTCCAAATCAAAGTTAATTCGAAACACCACCGTAGATATGGTTTTTCATGTTAACTAACCTTTCCGTGATTTTCCAAGTGTGGTCTTAAAGTGCAATTGGGCATATTCTAAAACATTTTTAATATAAGTCCATTAGTTACAAATGAGTATTTATTGTTGATGTCATTAATTGTACCGCGAAGCTCTGCTAAAACTACAGGCATAAAGAAGAAACTGTGTAAGTTAGCATTAGCATCAGGGAGATATGAAAGCGGATCATGAGAAGGAATTATAGAATTTGATGAATTTTTGGTGACAATCACATAGTAATTATTAAGGTTATTAGATTATGCTTGATGAAGAAGCCTTATTTCTTAGATTATTCACAATAGACCATGTTTCTTTGGAAACATTACGAGAATCGGTGATTCTCTTATTGTAATAAATATCTTTGGCAGCTTTTATTGCCATAAGATAAATTTTTCTATTTAATTTCACGTAATTTTTGAAGAAGACACTATCCGAAAATTTCTTTAGGTTAGATAAATCGCAAGTTCTTAGCAGATATACGTAAACATTTAGTGGACCAGGGCTTATTTTTAATACGCCTGAGGGGAAAAGAATTGGATCCGAGACTAGATAGTGTTCTCACGAATCTAGAAAGTTCCACATCATGTTCCAGTCAGTTGTTTGACAACGATGCTTGAAGTTTTAAAAACTTTTTTCCGAAAAGATACGGCATAATTTGCGAGAAGCATTTTTATTATTGAATTTTACCGAAAATTTTGTTAATACTTCTTGTTTTAATGATCAGAAGATCTGAATTAAAGTCAGTACAGTCGGTGGATTCTGGATCACATTCGGGTACATAATGAGAATAAAACCAATTGAAATGTTCAATGGATCCCATTGTGACCAAGGAGAAGGGGCAGGCCGAGAAAAACTTGGAGAAATAAAATAGAGGAGGACAAAAGAGCACTCAATATAGAGAACTAGAGAGCAAAATGCCGGAACCGAAAATAATGTAAAATAATAACAAAAGCAGCTAAAACAAAGGACAAACTATAAAGAAAATAAAAATTAGAAAACTAGGGATGATCCCCCTAAAAAAAAAAAGAATTTGAAGCGCCACACTGGAATAATCAATATTGAGATCGCCACATAGAATTAGTTTGCTTTTTAGGGGTAAGTATTCTAGTGAGGTAGTAGTTTGTGACAGAAAGTATGCGCGTCATATCTTGTGTGAATACAAACAATGTAGAGGTCATAAATCTTGAGGTAGACGATAGAAAATTCCAATAATTTCTAAATCCTTAATCATGTTATGAATACACATTTCAATGACAATTAGATTATTCTAAGAGTAAATACGATAGAGATCACAAATTAGATTTTCCCCTTAATACAATTTTAATGATACTAATATAAAAATACTAAGCCTAAAACCAATATTTCTTAAATTTAATAAACTGTTCATTTTTGTACGCTTGAAAATTTTTGAATCAAAAAGCGTTACCATACTCTCAATTAGTATTAGTGCGATAAAGGCCTGGAGCTTTTGTAGCTTTATCAACACCGTTACCGCCGGTCGCTCTGGGCCGTTTGACCCTTGGCCAAGGGTATCACGGATATAGGGGAGCTTCATTCGTTATTCATGTGTAATGGCTACATCCGCGTCCGCAACACAATCATACTTACACCGGATTGCCGTTAATTAACTGGTCGGAGTGATGAATTAAAATGAATTGATACCTTTCTAGGGACGTATTTTTTAAGTGAATTATGTTTGCATGAATTATGATAGGAAGCAATAGGTAAATAGTTGCGAAGGAGATTTGTTGGAAATTGTTTTATTTCAAAACATTTTAATACAGCGCAGTTTTCTGTCACAATAACGCACAATTGGGCAGTCATATTGTTGTGATGGAACAAAACTCTTTTCTTCAAAAAATACATTCATTCCTTCATAAGTTTGGCATCAACGATGGTAATGAGTAAGTGCAAGACCAAGACCAGGCTAGTCTTGGTCTTGTTTTTTAAGTGTATTAGTGGTTTTGGTCTTGTATAGCCCAGTCTTGGTGTTGGTCTTGTTCTGGCACCGAGAAACTTGCAAGTCTTATACTTTTTGGTAGATTTTTATAGGAAGCAAATTTATTAGAAAAATTTGGAAATCAATAGTTCTTCAATAATAAAGGATAATTTACCTGCGGGACTTAAAGACAGTTAGAACACAAGCAAAGTTTAAAGAAAGAAATAATTCCGATGATGTAACGAAAACTCGTGCAAGAGAAAAAATGAAAATAGATCAAGGATTTGAAGGGTAGAGATAGGAAAACTCTCTTTTCTGAAATTTGACTCTCAAGTGAGTGTCCGAGAGCGACAAATAGTACTTCTCGTCTAACTATGAAACACAAAATCTCACACAATAAAAATACCATTTTATTGCTTGAATTTGTTAGGAAAGAAAAGTTTTAAAAATGTCACCTCTACAATACAGATATACAGTTTTTCCTTTTTAATATTGTCCTTTTCTAACAACTTATGTTACTTTGTTACAAATTTTGAGCACCATTTAAAAGTTTATCAATAGTAGGTAACTCTATACACACAGAAAGAGTTCCCTACGCATCCCTACCTTCAATAATCAAGAAAGAGATGAAGAAACGAAGGTTTGAGAGACAGACTTGGCAATCATATGCAACTAATTTATAACCTGATAACAAAAGATGATAGAGACAACAGGAAAAGAATGGTTGTAGATTTTCAGAAGGAAATGTCGCCTCCACAATACAGAAACACAGTTTTTCCTTCTCGATTTTGTCCTTTTCTAACAACTTTTTGTACTTTGTTACAAATTTTGAGACATTAGCACCATTTGAAAGTGTCTCAACAGTAAGACACTTTTTATACACAGAAAGAGTTTTCCTTACGTCCATCCCATCTTCAATAATCAAGAAAGATATGAAGAAACGAATCTTTGGGGGACTTGACAATCATTAATGCCATTAAGTCATTACCTGAAACGAGAAAAGATAGAGAGAATAGAAAATGCAATCCATATATATGGAATAAATTCAATTTTAACGTCATTATGTCACTGTATGAAAAAAACCTGAAACAGGTCGATTTTCATACATATATATAAAAAATATCATCCTTCCTCAGATCTTAGTCCTCTGTTCAGCAATATAAAGTTTTTTAAGTTTGGTGCAATCATAACTGAGAAAATTGAATTTTAAGATGTGAAATGTAGATAATGTCTCTATATATTAAGTAGAATGAAGATGATAATATTTAGAATGCATTTTTCCATGTACTTAAAAATTAAATCAAAACTTCAAAATGAACACCAATCACCACTTGACGATAACCGAGGCGATTTTGGAATTTTCGTACATTTTTTATGACTTTTATGACAATTTCTCCCATTATCCTAATTTTTAAATCAGCAATATCGTTTTTTCATTCAAATATAAACAAGTCCAAATTATCAATAAAAAATGCTACCCAAAGACTCAAAAGGAAACACAACAAATTAAAGAAGAATTGATTATTATTTACCTAAGAGGCTGAAAAGACCCATGAGATGAGAATACACCTGTCAGATTGGAAGATGCTAGATGGACTACAAAAATTGAGCAAACAGCAACAACATTTGCAAATCATCTGGAAAAAATCTTTTAACCACATGAAGATCAAGATGAAGAACCTATATATGAAGAACGTACACTGACTGATCAAGAAATAGAATTTACCTCTCCCAAACAAGTAATTATCGAAATAAAAAAAATTATCAATCCGAAAAAGGTCCACGCTTTGACCTAATTACTAGAGAAATTTCAAAACAACTGCCCAAAAAAGCAACAGTTAAACTAATTGAGGTGATAAATGCTACCTCTAAATTGAAGTATGTACCCAACCATTGAAAAAGTTGTAATGATACCAAAGGTGTTCATTAAGACAGATTTTATTATTATTTATTCAAGAATATTCCTTTCCATCATCCAAGAATGTCCTAATTGTGTATTTTCTTAATATAATACCTAATACTTTACAATTACGACCTCAAAGGTTATTTTGTTAATTTCTTCCGTTATCCCAACTTTTAAATCAGCAATATTGGTGGGTCTATTGAAATATACTTTAGATTTTGATAACCCTAGAAGAGGCAAATCTAGCGGATCGTTCCGTGCAAAATTTGGAGTTTCGTCTTGTTGGTAGTAAATATATCAATCTTTCTCATTTTGATGATTAACTTCAGAAAAAACTCTTTGTAATATAGACACTAAGAAGTTAATACAAAAATCTAGATAATCCTCACCATTTAACTGTGCCATCAATAAAATAATTTTATTGTTAATGATACCAGCCAAACGTTCACTTTTTTAGGATATTGAGTGTGAGCCTCATACATCCAGTGATGATTTTCTTTGCTCCAATATCTACAGTTCTGTTTGTTAACCGTTTCGTTTAAATGAGACGCCGCTTTATCAGAAAAAATTATTTTGTTTATGAAATACAAATCTGCGTTCATTCTGTCCATCATCAATTCACATTATTACCCTCTATCAGGATCATCTTCATTTAACTCCTGAACCAACTGAACTTTGTAAGGGTGGAATTGTTCTTTATGCAAACACTCAAAATAGATGATTTACTTGTGTCAACAAGTTCTCAAGTTTTCTTATGTGGACCTTCCTCTATATCTAGAAGTACATCGTACTTTTTTTCATCAGAGAATTGAATATTTCTATCTAGTTAATTTTTTTTCCCGAAATTTCACTAACCCCTTCTTGAGCTCTTATTTTATCACCACAACGAATCATAATTAGAATGTTTATAATTAAATATTTAGCAGAACAGTTACGAAAAGACCTGATAATTTCCAAAGTATATTTTAATAGATCATACAACATCGCTATCGTTTTGTGATACAGCCATTATCAAAATTTTACAACTAAAAAATTAATTTTCTCAGCTATGATTGCATAAAATGCGAAAAACTTCACACTTCACTTCACTTCACATGTACATAGGACTAAAATCCCTTTTCAACAAGGTTCCACACGATCCCCTTTCTCAATTCAAATTTTCGAGGGGTGCTTATAATTCAGAAGGGGGGCTGGAGGGGGGTGATATTTTCATACTCTAAATTGTCAATTTAAGAATAAAAATCGACCTGTTACATCTTTTTTCACATAGTACATAATAAATTGGAGTAAATTGAATTTATTCCATACATTTGGACCGTATTGTATAATATATTTATACACATTTAAGAAAATTTCAATTTTGGAATAAGCATTTTCTACAACTATTTTTTTCAATTGCAGAGATAATACTCTCTTCTTTACATAATTGTAATATAGGAATATTATATTTTCTTTTTATTCTCATTAAAAGACTAATGTTCAAATTTTCTATAGTATATAATGACTCTCGACTGAATTTTCATGATATTATTTTTGCTGCATTCATGACAAATTAGTATACTTATTAAACGAAAACTTGTCATCTTGAGATATTTCAATTAAAAGTTTCTGTGACATTGTCTATATATTCCAAAAACGTGACTGGTCAAAAAATTCAAGGATAATCAAGGCATTGAGGTTCTTTAAGATATACAAATCCTAACTCTTATAGGGGACTTAACCATTCATTAGATTAAAAGCTTCATATATACTTTGGATGGTCAAGAAGCTTATAAGGTTTATTCAAAAAATAAGGGATTTTATTATAATGTACTATAAGAATAATGTGATTTTGGGCTTAAAAATTGGTATGTTAACTTGAACATTAGTAAAACAAAACGTATAATATATTTCATTCTACTCTTTCATTTCACGATAATAGCAGCTCCTTCACGTCTTCACGTTTTAATCTATGTCTTAATCACTGTTTTCTACCTTCAAATAATTTTTTTTATCGGCCTTTTTTGTTTTGTTAACGTTCCGTTTTACTACAATATTTTCGTAATGAATCAACGTACACAAGTACTATGCTCCTACTAAGTTTCTTCAAAATTCATTTTCTGTGAACACCTGCTATTTCTTTGCTAAGGTTTTTCCATTAAGTTTACAATTATGTATTGGTATTTAGATGTTGCTTTTATCCTTTCCAACACAATGTTGCAGATTTATTTTGACATTTGAAGTAGGAAGTTCTATAAAAGTCTGTTCCTGTTTCTAGTTTAGTGTTTGGAATGTCTTTTTTATTTTTTTGTTTGATGATCTTTAAATTCTACATATGATTTCTGTCTTCCTGTTTTTATTTGAAATGTGATTAAAATATATCTCTCAATAACAAAGAGACGTGGCGACAAACTCAATATTTTGTATTGATGACTGTGTATTGTTACGTAAGAGAAAGTAATAAAACCTTTTTACTAATCAAAAACTTGGTCATTACAAAATTATCAAAATATTTCTTAAAATTTTCATAAATACTCCCAATCTTTGTTGGTACTGTATAACGATAAGCTGTGCAGAACAACAGAAAAAGATTTGGGGCAACTATTGTGAATTATAGTGAGATTATGAAAATTTTCGAAGAGCCGCGTTATCGCCGAGAAATAGTTAATAAAAAATTATTAATATTTGTTTTAAATCATTTATAGACAAACATTCATGTAAAAATGTTGATAATAAAGTGTAATTAGTACGCTTGGTGTAGGGAAATCCACGATTTAAAGAGTTATTGAAAAAGAGAAACGTAGCGAGTTTCAAACAGTACCTAAACATCGAGTAAAACCAAAATTTCAAGTAAAAAATGATTTGAAAAGAACACTTCCAAATAAAGTACATGATTTCTTCTTTAGAGAAGAATTTCCGACAGTAGACAAAGTTCTTATCACTCGTTGCGAATCAACAGTTCATCTTTTAATTCCGATTTTGATTTGGATTTGTGAAAAGTAGCTGTACTTATACAGGTGAATTTTCATATTAGAATTATTATTTATGGGTTGCTTAAAAATCAAAGTTTAAGCCCTTATAACTATATAACCAGTATGATACTATGTTTTTGATAGCTTGTGGAAGGATGAAACATTTTATAAAAAAACTGCAGTTTTTCATATTCTTATAAGCAGGTTGATTATGTGTACACCGATATTCATTATATTTATACAAATGTTATTTCATGTATTGGACGTATAACTATAAGAAGAGGTGTTACGTCTATGGATTACGAATGCTTCATTAACTTATTACTCTTTTATTAATAAAAATAGACAATAAAAAATATCGTATTCTACTAACGTGTGACAAAACATTTTTCACATAAATATCTTTTTCGATTTAACTTTTATTACCACAAATTTTTTCGTAGTAGATATGTGATGTAAAAACCGAATACTTTATAACGAATATAATATCTAATATTATACTTGTTCTAACGACATATTTTTTCCACCGTTTATGTAACAGTCACATCCGCAATTTCCTGACACAGACACGTTATTTGCATATATATTTATTTTCGTTCTTTTGTATACCACGTGCAATAAAAATAAGTTTACCCTCATGCAAATAAATACTGTCGAAAAACACAATAGCCCAAATGACATATGCATAATGCGCCGATGGTCATTTTTGTATTTTTGAAAAGTACCTTAATGTCCAGTTCCGAAGAAGTTAATCTCTGACCCGGTTCGCATCCGCTGAAATACAACCGCCCAGACGAATACGTGGAAGAGCAATAATCGATAAAGTATCAGATATATTGGTTTGGTTGAACTTAAGCGTGTTTTGTTGTTAAACACTCCCTATTTTTTCACCACAATTGCGTGAATACAGTCTGAATATATGCTACTGTGATTCACGTTAAGGGGAACCTTTTTTCGCAACTTATATTACTATACAGGATGATTTGTTCATTTCTACCAATTCTTATCAATAAGAAATTTCAATAAACGTATTATTTCATGTATGGCTTTTGAAACGAAAAATTCAAAACACAAGATAAATCTGTTAAATAATATTTTTAAAGAAAAAAAAATAATACATAAATGAACTAATTCAAAATTGTGTTGGAAGAGAAATGTAAATTTGGAAAAATATTAGAATATTCTAAGAAAGTTTTTGGCCACTCTCAGCATAATGTTGAAAACATTCACTCCATATTTCAAACTTCAAAAATTGTAAATTATTTTAGTCTTAATGTCTCATAAATAATATCAGTTTCCAATATTCATTTCGTTTATTGAATAATCCTAAAAAAGCCTCAATAGTCGAAGTATAACTCATCGTAAACTATAGTTCCCAAAATTTAGCCAGCTCTTTTAGACCTTAATATAACTATTCTTTGGACTTAGGCATAAAAAAATTGTCGCGCTGCACTTCCAGCGTCTCCTATGGAATTTTTTATAAGAAAGAATTACGCCATGGAACTGAATAAATAGTTATCTGACGGTGCAAGTTTGAGACTAAATGCTGATTGTTCTAAGAGTTCAATAGCACCAAGATCCCTACTAAAATTTTTTCCACATTTTTTGAAACATCATGATGACCTTATCAGTTTAAAACAAGGTAAGGTTATTAGAAAAAACCTAGGTCGATGGTAGGAGCGCATCTGGATAACCCTATTTAGAATAAATTGATTTTCTATCAGGTTTCCCAGATCATATCCTTATAAGGATCACCTTATTAAAAGAAAAATATTTCTTGTCAAGTTATCCCGACGAGGTCACCACTAGTATCACATTAGGTCGACTCGTTTGGAAATAAATTAATATTTCTTAAGGAATTCCTGGTCAAGTTAATTCTTCCCGAATATTTCTATTATCAAATCACTCATTTTAAACCATTGCATTTCAACCTTTATATATACTTGATAGAACAGTACTCTCAGTTTACTTCTTGCTTATTCATTTGGCTGTTGAATTGGATATCAACTACATACACTTCGGAATCGATGGATTGGCTTCCTCGGTCATACAATTTTAATCTTTTGGATTACACAGTTGGATCATGTCTTAAAGAAAAAGTTTATGCTACTACAGAGGTAAATTCACCTAAAAAATTGAAAGAAATAATTCAAAATCACTTTAATGACCACATAGCTAACTCCCAACTATTTAGAATATTAATGGATTCTTTAGAAAAAACTTCTTCATAAAAACCAAATCAAAATATTCCGGAAACGGTACAAAGTATCGAGTTCTATCAAAAGTACCTTTTTGGTGTAAAATTGAATTTTGCTTAAGCTCACTTGAAACTTTGCTTAATAAATAGAATATAGAAAGAGTTACGTCAAATACTACTTTGTACGAACTGTGTAACTAGCGCCCTCTATGAGAGTCAGCCATAAAAACGAATTCATTCGATGTATCTGTTTTCAAAATATATTCTTATACATATATTCTTATAAAATTTCAATACAATGTTGCCAGTAGTTTCGCCAAAATCGTAAAAATTGTGTATATTTTGTTTCTTCAACGCCCTTTATCTTGAATACGGATGACGTTACGAAAATTTTTCACTCAAACAAACTCCAAATACTTTCCTGTTTTCTACCTATCCTAGAGACTGGACGACCTTTCTTTGAAACGCCTTGTATAATTGTTATTCTTGATTTTTTTTTTTTAGAAATGTGTTGTTAACTATTTTATAATCTCTTCTTCTTAAAGTTGCTCTCTAAAAATATGAAGAGGTTTGCTGATTAGAATAGAACTGAGCTCGGATATAATATATTAAATTTTTCATAAAACAGTGCTTGGCTTCGAAACTCGATTCTCAAGAATGCTCCATCAATATTTATATTCATGTATTTAATATTTTTTATTGGTTGGTCGGTAAGTGTTATACTTTAGTACGGAGACTTAGATATCCATAATAGATTCTGGTTCAAGATTTAAAAGAATATTTGAAAACTATTTTTTAAAATATATTTCTTCTTCTCGATATCCATTATTCTTAGAAAATGACATGTTGAAATATACTCCAACAAATGCTAGTCACTAATAATAGATATGGGAAATATTAAGGCGTTTACCATTTCTAGGCCGACCTTTTTAACGATAAAATATGGATAGAAGCTTGATTGTTTTTTATATTTGAATCTGCAAAATTTTCCTCACAATGTGTCTTTCAGTTTAGTATTGTGTAAACTACTCCAAGAGAGGCAGTTCATCAATTATATGAAGAGAAGTTTTTATCAACCTAAGCTAGATCTAAATCTTTGCGTGAATTAAAATTTCTAAATATAGTCATAATATATCGCTTGTATTATTCCATCAGTATTTATATTGGGAGCGTTCGTATCTAACGAACGTTCTCTCTCATTGGTTACATCCAATTTTCCTATTTATTTGAGAGATCTGTTGTTGGAAACGTATTGTGATCGCAAGTTTTTGCTATGAGTGGGTTTTAATACATCATACAATTATTCATATCATGCAAATGTGGAAAGTCACCTTAATAAACATTGAAATAAAGAAAAGTAACATTTAATTGTAGTGATTCAAGAATAATAATTTTCTTACTCAAAATTATTACGGTATGGATGTGTTTTGGTGAACCGAGCTATTGGTTTGGAAATATAAACTGAGTGCAGCGTGACTTGCTTAGATTTGTCACTTAGATGGTTGAAGAAAATTCTAGTGTAGTGATCGAGTAAGGGTTTGTCGAAATAAGTGATGCTTTAACAAAATCACTGTTTTATGATTTCAACAGATATTTGTGATTTGATATTTGAGTTTATAATTCGTTTTTGGTTTATATAAAATTGTTATCAAACTATTGCTTACTTCACATGTTTCTTGTGATATAATTTGTTTTTCATGCAAATTTTATGGAAGATTCAAGTTTTTATGATTGATAGACTGTTCTAAAAATAATATTCGCTTGTTTGAACCTCCTACGGCCATATAAACCAGAAGGAAAATATGAATCAGGAGTATATTAGGTTATCATGATGTGTACCATCTAAAATAATCCTGATCACAACCACATGAGGTTATTTTGATAAAGAACTTATGAGGCAATCCTGATGGAGTTGAGTTGAGTCAATCCTGATAAGCATCATAAAAGGTAGTCCTGAGAAGGAACACGTAAGGAAAAACAGATCAAGACCTTATCAGGTACTAGTCAGGTTAACCTGACCTTCACCTTACTAGATTGGAAAATTATCTGATGTCCTTCGATCTTATTCCTCGCATTATGTTGTTTAGTATTGTCTTGTAAGACAGAGCTTACGATTAACTAAACCTGCATATTTATCCGATAAAACCTCAAACATTCACTTCCGTTGCCCACTATTTACCTTGGCATTGATAGCTTGACCATATAGAAAGATTGCGGAGTACATTAAGCTTCAATAATTCCACCATGTACACAAAAAGACTTTCCGTTCGGATCGACCTGTGTTTCCGACTGGCTTTGGTAATTATCCTTTGTCTAACTACTGATTTTCCATGTTAAGGTTCATTTCTTATCGCAAGTAATAAAAGAATGATCTTTTGGTATCTATTGATATATTTATTTGAAATATTGTTATCTCAATTATAGGGTTCAACGTTTTCTAATTTTATTTTAATTCCTAGCTAACGGCTTTTGTGTTTGCAATTGCAAATGTCATCTTATTTGAATAAAATAAATGTTATAGTTTGTTAATGAAAATCTTGAATGTTTGAAATTAGCAAATTATCTCTTCCTCGCCTTAAGAACAGATAAGAAAAAGTAAAAGGAAAATAAGAAACAGTTATTTGAAGGCGATAGTTTTAAATAGTTTTAAACTCTGGCAAACTGTTTCTATCAAGAACACCCACAAGGACACCCTGAAATGTATGGAAATATATGCAAACAAATTATATCCTAACTATAGAGGAGGATTTCTTAACCATACGAATTTGAAATGGAGAAACTGATTTATCTATCATGACTTTCCATATCCAATAAAATAATGTTTATTCAGGAGCACGCCTATGATCGATAGAAAAAAATACAATTATTGCTCCGGTCAACATAAAATGAAAACTGGGAAGTGTAAACTCGGCCTTATCCCGATTTTGGTTATCGAGATAAGAACCAAAATCGATAATTGCACAAAGAAATTGAAGATCATCGAAGTTACAGAGAGTAAGGAAATGGTAGTTATGTTCGTGTGTCACGAGGTCTCATCACGTGTCACGAACTGAACCCGCCAACTACTCTGAGCGATGATATCGAAATGCTTGACATTAAACATCCTCCTATCCTAACAGGCCGTGATTTCTACCCACGTGTGCCTTTTTCATTCACTCAAAAATTTCTACAATGTCACAAAGATGTATTTACATTGATCAGATTTACTTTGGATATCTCGAGTTGGTCGTGTGATATGCTGAGGTGCGTTCGATTCCGTGTCGACCGCCGTACTATACAGAATGTCCTACTTTAATTATAACAAACTTCTACATCGCAAAATTGTGCTAGAAATATGTGAACTCCTATAAAGAGAGATCAAAAGTTATTTTTGGATAATAGATTCTACACTATCGGTTAAAAGTTTATGCCCATCCCATAATTCATTCATTAAATTTCAAAATAATTCCTCTTTCATATTGTCAAGCGAAAGTCTTATAAACCAAAAATGTTAGTGTTCATTATTTGATTGCTTCATAGGAGTGCATGTTTATATTTTGTCAGTGAGTTGCGTCCCCCGGTCAATTGCACCTTTAAAAGAAAGGTCTGTACTAGTTGCGTCCGGGTTGAAAATTTTCTTATCTACAGGCTAAGGTTAAGTTAGGTTAGGCTAGGTAATAAAATTTCAACCAATTACTTTAAATTTATCCCCATGAGATGGAGTGATATGACTAATACAAGTTGGCAATATGTAATTTATTTAAGCTTCAAGTATGAAAATAGTTAACCAGAACTCAATATTGAATTATCGATAATCTTATAATTAGTTTAGAGGAATATTCAGTATAATATTTTTTGGAAGGTATTGGAAGGTCTTAGGTATTCATATACGACCCTTATAGTAAGCTAGATTTAAATTTGACGTCAAGACGCAAATCGTATGCAACCATCGTGCATTGCATTGTCAAAAGTATTATAGTTATTTCCTTTTTTTGGCAATATGATACTAACGACATTACCTCTTGGAATATCAATACTGAAGACACAATTGATTTTGTTTTCTTAAACATTATTAGTTCTGATATTATTTCCCTTTTGATTTTTTTCGAAATCTGCCAACAACTGGTAAATTTGCAGAGGATTTCTTATGCGAGTGGGTAGCTAGTGTACCGATTGACAGTTATCAAGTTCCTATTTTCCCCACAGTAAACTTTTTTTAACCAATTGACTATTTTTCTTGTGGAATTCTCACAGGAGTAAGGTCCTTCTGGATGCTAGCTAAACTAGAGTTCTAAACTAGACAAATGAAATGTTTTCGAAGCATATGAACTTTAAATTTTAAGCCCATATTTCGTCGGTTCGTTTGGAATATATTGCATAAACCTGCACATTTCTCGAAAAGGAATCAGCGTCTCGTCAATTTTTATCATCTTTTCAACGTAACAAGAGCTTCTGCAGTTTACAGCGAATGTATCGAAGATTGTTGTATTGGTATCATTTTGTCTGTAAGATATATCCTATGTTTACGTCTTGAATTCTTAAAGCAGAGAGAAGAAACAAGAAACGATTTGTGCTCAAGCATGCTCGAAATATTTCTATTCGCGTTCAGTGGGTAGTAAACAATTAGTGACAATTAGAAATGCCAAAAATTCTTCTTTACTTATCTCTCTTGCATCCCTTTCTCACGTATATTTCTTTAACATTCCTCTGATAATTGTACATATGTACATCTCACCAATTCGTTGATCATCGCACCGTCTTGGTAGCAAAAGGCTCCGTATGTCGTTTTTAACGACAATATGATAAGATAAGATAAGAAAGTTTTAGCAAATATTTTATGGAACGATTTTAAAGATTTTCTTGGAATATATAATTTTCCATATTTCAAGCCATGTCTCGTTTTGCAAAATGGACCATTGATAGCTGACCCTGGTGTCTACAGCATCCGAATCATCTGTATCCTCAGCACTTCCGTGCATCACAGCATCAGCATTATGGTCGTGGTCATCTTATTGTTCGGAGTTACTTTCATGTTCACTGTATTCAATGTCTTCCTCGGTTCTTTTAATCATCGCCGCCTATTTGTTTTCTTCAAGGAAACCAAGCAATTCTTGGATTGGGAACCTGTTGACAAGGATAAAATATTCAGTACTTCTCTATTCGATCAGACTTGGTTCATGAGACGACTTTTATTTTACAAATGAATTTAATACTTTCATACTTACATTGGAATATTTCATTTTAAATGACCGACGAAAATCTAAACTGCATGTATTTTACTCGTACAAACGCACACGTGTGAATAAGGATTAAGGACAACGGACACGCCAAATCTTTCCATGAATTTTTTGATACTACCAACCGACATCACTAATCTTATCTATTATTTGAAAAAAATATATAAACACATAATACAAATGTAGTATACCCCAGAGTAACAAAAAAATTTAACAACCAACTAATCATATTAATGCGGAAAACTATGATGAATTATGGAAGGAACGTGAGAACGTTATAAAAAAATGAGGACCCAGAAAAGGTTAAAAAAACCTGTGTGCGTTACTTGTCTTTTTTGTAATGCTAATTTCTCCATTAAAAAATTTACCCCTATATTGTCCAGGGACGTTTTAGGATTGAAAAAACAACAAAAGGAGTTGGTTATGAACAGAGTATTCTCAAATTAGAGCTGAGTAGCAATTAGAATAAATAGAAAAATTCAACTGGACATTGATAAAAAAAGGTTGAAGATATAACAATATAAATTACTGAAGATGAAGACAAGAAACAATAAGAAATATCAGTGGCAGGTGATATTTAATAAAACGGTTTTTAAGAATAAAATGTATTTTTAAGACTTTAATTGCAGAGAGTTGCATTTTATCCACGAAAATAATGCTGCTTAGAACGATCTACAATAAGCAGACTTCTTATGTTTATTGAACTTTATAAATCTTCTCTGTCGTCAAATTTAACCTCACTATTTTATATATAAATTATTGTATCTTATGAAAGTGATCTTATGAAAGGATAATAAATGAAACTGCACGCAAATAATTTCCAATTTTTCTATTGTTGTAATTTGTAGTAATTTGTTATTTGATTTTTCTACGCAATTTTATATAATTGTAAAACAAACGAAAAACCTAACCAAGACGACCCTGAAAATAAAAACAAATATCTTTTAAAAACTACCTACTAAAGATACTCATGTGGGAAACAGTCATACCCCAGATTTTTTTTATTATCATATCATTAAAGCCCGTTATTTATATAGGTGACAAAAACTTTATGCAAATTTCATGGTGAAAAAATAACTATAAATTGTTGGTAATTTTTCAGGTTGTTTGTTTTTTGTTATGGGGATCTTGGCGGTAGACCGTTGAAACTAACATCTCTATAATTAGATTTTAATGCAAAGCGTAAAATGAACCCTAGTTGGGTAATAATTTTTTCAATTGTCGTTGAAACTATTGTCAGTAAACCAATTAAAAAAGAGCTTTTATGCAATAGTTGATTGCCAAAAGAAATATTAATTTTTGATGTGAAAGCATATAAACATGAACCAAAAAGTGATAATAAGAAATTTAAGTTGGCAATTCTGTAGAATCGTAGCAGGTTTTACACAGAAATTTTGACATATATGATGATTGACTATTGTATAAACTGTTAACAAATTGTGTACATTTTGTTGTTTCTTGCGTTCTTGTTATTGTTTTCTCAAATATACAAGATGGTCCAAGGAAAACTTTGCACCTAGCTTGTCTCTTTTTTTGTAATTAAATTCAAAAATGCTCGGACAGGTCGATTTTGCTTTTGAATGAGACACATTTTAAACATATTATTCGATCTGCGCCTTTAACCCACTAGCGACTCTCATTAAATAAGCGAGGCGTAAGTCTAGCTCAACTATTATTTTGAAAATAAATTAAATCATTTTGTACCATGAAATTTGAAAAACTTGAAAAGCAACCAATTTGATCAATGTAGAGGCTAAAAGAAACTGTGTAAATTCTTTTCCTACACGCATCTGCAGTTTATATTTCAACAAAAAAATACAAATAACTGGAATAAAGTTAGGGAAAAACTTGCTGTTGAGACGTACAATCAACAACTAAATTAACAAATTAAGAAAATAAAACTGGCTGTTCAGGAAGCTCTCTTGTTTGACAAGAGATGAGCTATTTGTTCTAAGCTAACAACTCACAGTATTTTTGTGTAACAACTTGGATATAATCAAAATGTAGCAACAAAAAAATTCACGAACCATTGTTAAAAGTGTTTAGTATGTAGTCCCGGGCAAAAAATGATCTGTACTTGCCCAAACCTTGTAATGTAGTACAGGAACTTTTACGAAACGATAAACTTAGAACAAAACCTAAGAATTAATCAAGGTGCGCCATTCTACTAGTCACTTTTGATTAGCCGCTAAAAGCGTTTTCACCTATTTAAATCCATCATAATCTTCAGGTTTACTACTGAGTATTTCACATATATAAAAAATGTTTTAGGCAACATTATTACATCAGCCTTGTAAATATGCATTCAGCCAAGAATTAGAGTTAGAGTAATAGGGTTATCTAAAAAAATATCTCAATAACGTCAAAATTTGGCTGAGGGGCCAACAATAGATTTTATTGTATGTTTCGCATTTTCTAATGATGTTAAGAGGAATTTATAGATCCTGAGTCATTTTGATCAGTATGCAAGTTAGCTTTGAAGATATTTACAATTTAGAATAATAAGTTTTTCTTCAAATTAATTACCAGTGTTTCGCGCAAGTTTATTAAATATTAGGGATTGGTTTCAAAGTGATGAACCAGCGGTATTTGAATAGTACATGGACAAACTTATAGGTCTAGGTAGAGTCTACACCATTTTATTAGATGAAAATAGCTTTAGTCAGATTCCAGCTCATTTTCCACCAGTTTTCAATATATTTGCTTTTCAGACTATATTTACCGCTTACCTTTAATAAGCACGAAACTGCATAATGAAAAAAAAACAAGTAATCCATCTTTCAGAGAGAAAATTTCGCACTTTTTCAGACAGCAACTTTAATAAGCTATTTCATAATAAAACAGGGAATAATAAGGTAAAAAATCCAAAGAATAAGTTCGTAAACTCCACAGAAGCTTACGATGAAAGCATTTGTTTATTCCACGGCGGCTATTTTTAAATGGACATCAGCTAATTTTAACCATTCGTTAGATTGCCCAAATGAATTGCTTGCCAAATGCAGTTTTTTAAGGAAAGTTGATTGAAATGTTATGTTATCTTCGTACTTAATTTAAATAAAATAATTCGCCACTTTCTGATCACAACTCGTAAACTCAGTGAAAGATATCCGACAGGATATCGAAATGAAACAAAAACTGTTTCTTCACAGATAAAAAAGTTATCATAAAAAATATCGGTAACCAGTGGCAGGCTTCCTATTTTAAGGCACATGCTGAAAACAAATACACAAAAAAACTCACTCGATACCGTTAAAAAAACTTTTTTCTATCACCTGGTTAGTTCTTATGGTCGTCCCTTGGCCTCTATTAATCTTAGTATGCGGGCAACGAAAAGGGTTGAACAAAAAAGCTGGGGGACATTTTTATCTTTTGTTACACACGTTTTTTATGAATAATGACATTAGACCCTAAAGACCGGTTCTGGGTATGGTTAATAGAATAAGTGAATTAATTTAGAATTCTTCTAGATTTTAAGCCCCTTTGTCAGTGCTCATGTTATAAAAAAGTTGTTAATGACAATAAATTATTACCTAAATTGATTTGTGAATTTTTAACTGACTAATTGATGTCACATACCTAGAAAATTATTTTTTCCAAAAATTTCCGAGTACTTTCACCTTTATCACAATTTTTTCCACTTTGCTCCGTCGTTTTTTTGTTAGTGAATCCTCTATCTCCTGACACAATTTTGAATTGACTTTTGAGGAACTCAACTGCCTTAGTACGTAGTGCGATCCATGAATTCTTAACCTAATATAAAATAAAAAAACTTTGATCATTTTTCAATATATTCTCCCTTTATTTCCACACACTTTTCAGAACGTCTGACTAATGCTTCTATGATGTATATTTAGAGGCAAAATGGTGGTACACCGCCTGTTTAATTTCATCGTCGCTATTAAATCTTTCACTCCTCAACGCCTTCAGGTTTGCAAACAAAAAATACGCAGTCAAGGCTAGATCAGGGATATATGGTGGGTGATCAATCTCTGTGAAGCTACATTCTTATATGAATATATGAAGCTACACTCGTATACAGTATTCATTTTGGTTGTATTTGATTCCTCAAAGTTAGGAGACTCTCGCAATCCCAAAATTTTGTAACCATCATTTTTTTGGTGCTTTTCATTACCTTTGTTTATTTGGCACAAGCTCTTCTCTCCGCTGCCTCTTAATAAATGTCAACAGCTTTCTTTTGCATCTTAGTACTTCGTCGTTGGCGATTCGGGTAGCCCACGGTATCTTCAGATGCGTCTATAGAGCCACATCTCAAATGCTTCAAGTTTCCGTTTTTTATTATATGAGCTGTCTGGGTTCAGGTTTCCACTCCGTACTGACAGTACTGACCACACATAACATTCCATGAATTCTATTCTTACATGGAAGTTTAGATTTATGTTTGCAAACGTTGAGGAGTACTTAACAAATGCTTTTCGAGCCATTTCAATTCTGATCTTGATTTCTTCGTCTGGACCCGTTTGAGCGTTTATGATTGATACTTATATTTTTAGAATTTTTTATATTATATATATTTAGTATAGGATTAATATCTATATTTTGGTTTTTACTATATAACCATGAATTTAGTTTTTCAATATTTACATTTTCTCGGTTGATTCTCTCTAATAGGATTTGAAGATCTTCTTCACTCTCAGCCAGTATAGCAATATCATCGGCGAATCTTACGTTGTTGATTAATGTTCTTCCGAAGTTTACCCCCTCATCTCTTCTCCAGCACTCTCTGAAATACAAACTGAGAATATAGATTGAATAGTTGTGGAGAAAAAACGCAGTCTTGGTGAACTCCCTTTTAAATTTCGATTTCGTCTTTTGGATATCGGATCATAATAAGTTTCTTCACCCATCACATTTTCCTGGTCATTGCGCCAAAGCTCTCATTATCGCTCACAACAATCTACTCGATGCTGCTTTTGCACTCTGATCATAATTCGAAGTATACATTGATTTTTATCGTATTTAAATACTCAAGTAACATCCTTAAAATACTTGTTTTGGAATTGCCCGCCTGTACTGCAATTCTTCTTCATTTTGAGCCACTAATTTCCTGTTTTCTAGAACCTTCATAGAATCTCGTGGACGATGATTCTAGTTCCCAGCGAAACAGACTAATTCAATTTGTAATTGTTGAAATTAGTAGACACAACTTACGTAATTGAAACTTGTCACTAACGCGTGCATAAAGATTTCTATGACCACACTTTTTAGATACTATCGAAATTTGCAGAAAAATTGATACAATAGAGATTTTTTTTATCTATAATATTTAGCTATTTTTCGTGATTTGTTGATCACATAAAATGATCACAGAAAGTGTTATGATTGAGCTTGTTCTATTGTTCGCAGATGAGGGAAGCAGAACAATAAAAATTGCTTAATTTGTGAGAGTGTGCTGATAAGCTAGAATCGAATACGGAGAGAAAAGAGCCATTTATAGATACAGATCAAGTTGTTGAAGAAATACATCACGTTTCTCAGTATTCCGAAGCGAGAGACACTTTGCAAGACATATCAAAACATGAAGAAATGGTTTGAAATATTGATGCCTTTAAAAACTGAATGTACGGACTCGTTAATACAATGTAATTCAATTATCAAAATTAATGCTAGTAGATTTGTTGGTCTTAATCAGCAAAAAGTGCTGATAATTCTTCATCGTTATTAATTGTGTGTATAGTTATGTGGACCACTCAACTGATAAATGGAAAATCTACAATTTTCATTAACAAATCGCAAGTCGGTTCAATGAATCCAGTTCAAATTCAAGATTCAAGCTCTTTCTCCTTAACCTCTTCCTCATCCTTGAATCCTATTCAACTGACCGCCAATTCCTAGTTGAATGCCAGCATGAACACTGGGTCTTTTTCTTTATTTACTATACATGTCGGGCTTGCCTATTTCTAATAACGCCTTGATGGCCATATTTATCGGCAATACTGTCATTTTATCTTCGCATGAAGACCCTCAAATAGCATCTCAACTTTTACAATCACACCTAGATAAATATGCTGCATAAACTCTACTGGATTATCAACGAAACTCCAAGTTATCCCTAGAAAACAGGTCCTTGATATATAAAGTTAATCTCAAATCAATCTGGTCATACGGAGTGCAACTCTGGGGTTCGGTATCAAACTCGAATATAGAAATTATCGTAAGGATTCAAACAAAAATTCTTAGAGTAATCACCGATGCTCCTTGATTTGTGCCTGGTAGTGCTATCGCTCGTGATTTGAATGTTAACTTGAATGATAAAAAGAAATCAAAAAGCCAAGTGAAAACTATAGTAATAGGCTTTAAAAATATCCAAATAGACCTGCTAAGAACTTAGTGTCGCAACGTATTATAAGACATAGACTTAATCGATTTACTCCATACGACAGTTAATAGACTATAAAATAGTGATTTTAATCTTTAAATTTTGGAACTTTGGACCTTACGCTTTCCTTTTATAAAGATTTTATCAATACTTTTATTCTTTTAGCCTGTCAAAACTTGTCTTGTTCCTAGTTCTTAAGTAATTGAACTGTACTAATAGCTCAATAGGAAATAACCACTAGGTTATTATTCCTTCATGTCTATTTAACTAGTATTCAAAATATTTACTTATTGATCTATAATGTGAATAGATTGTAAATTAAACGAGATAATAATAAAAAACAGTTTTGGCAGCTTCTATTCCCAAAGTTTCTTATATCGCCAGCTAGCTCAGGGGGTCTTTTGTGGCATTCCACAATCAGCTTTCTTTCAGTGGTTATTTTTTGCAATACTATTAGGGCCGATACACTGTCTGTGCAAATATGTACATTAATTTTGTTATTTTTTGCAACAACCTGCTCTGTGAGATTCGCTTTGCGTAACTGAATAGTAGATATGCTTTCAAGCTTATATACTCATGTTCTAGCCAGATCTTCTTTCTTGAATTCATCCATGTAATAAATAAATGAAGCTGGAAGCAATCTAACCTTATAATAGTTCCATCCCTCTCTAATTGACTGTAGATATGACCGTTGTATCTAATTAGGGGGCAACAGAAATTCGATATATTCTTAGTATGAGGTATGTCTATGAATACGATACCGATTTCCTATGTTACGAGCATCAACATAGCGAATGATTGTGTAACGCGAAAATTGGTAAAAAACTGATTCTTTAGATTAGTAGAGACTATTCAAGCAGCCTTTAATTCTGTGATACTATTATATGACATTTATTTCAAACATATTTCTGAAAGAATAATTTCCATTCAAATGCTACGACTTTGCGATATTGATTAATATAAAAACGAGGAATTTTAGATTTTTCATCGAATAAAACCTCCAGATATAATCTATTGTTTCAATTTTTTTGATGTTCCCAATTAAAATACTCTAATTGAAAAAGTCACGTCGTACATCCACATAATCAATTAATTTTCTGTTCAGAGAAAACATTCGGCGTCCAGCGAACCAAAGCCAAAAGGTCTTATCTGACCAGGGTTAACATATTGCATAGGGGGGTTGTCAAATATCAAAAATACAATAACTCACAGCTACACAACTTCATCGTTGATAAAAGATGAATTGATTGATAGCGGCTAATGATCAGTATTCGTTTGGATAACTCGAGATGCACATGACAATTTGTACAATGAATTCTAATAAAGTACAGGGCGATAAATATCTAGACGGTCTAATGTTTCCAGTAGAATCGATGTAGAAATTCAAACTTTTCTTAACTGAAGTATAATAATGTTAAATAGATTGTGAATTGTGAAAAAGAAGCTCAAAATAGATGTATCAAATATTTCAAGATGAAGTTATCTGAGTGAATATGGAGAGTGAAAAAATGACAACGCGTTCCGCTAAAAAATATTTGTAATGACCTAGTTATCAAAACGTTTATGAATAATTTTGGTATTGGTGATGAATAATATGTTTAGTCCGTAATTATTGCATTGCTACTCTTATCAAGATAGTGCTTATGCACTTCTTTTGAGGTGTTTTTCTTTTTTTATCCGTCGTAACGAGCACGCAAAATGATGAAGTTGGTGTTTATCTTGATTCAAGTTATTGTAATTTTGAACAAAAGTGAATCCTATTCTTTCAAAGTGTATAACTAAGAAAAAAAATGTATTCATGCAGTGAGGGAAAAAAATTATAAACTTATTCTATATAATAATCAATATTTATGGGAATATATCAAATATTTACATTCAAATAAACGTAATAAACAAAAATAGATGGAACAAATTGAAGATTTGTCACAGATTTATCAAAATTCTTTGTTTGCGTCCTTAAGTTTGTGAAGCGGCTTGTTCATGTCTGCCGCTACGATTGTAAACGCAAGATTAACAATTTTGTTCAACAAAACGGTTACTGTCGATATGAAACATTGAAAATTATTATTTGTATACTTGGATGGGAAATTAGATATTAAGAGATCTTCCACTTGCCTGTAGAACTGACGAAGCTTGAATAAATAAATTCTTAAAGAAAGAGAAATGCTTTATTGTCAAAAATTGTCACAATTCGTAGACAAAAGCTCGTGAAACTAAAAAACCAATATAAAAAGAACTAAATGAAGATACTAATAACATAAAATTTCAAAATACAGAAAAAAAAGCACAATTATTAAAAAAAATTATAGGTAATAGTAATAGGTAATGATTAGTAGTCCATAGCAAAATTAAACCAGTATGCAGCATGTCCGCAATTGAATTTTATTATTAGAAGTCATTTACCGAGTAGAAGGCGCTTTCCATTGAATATGCCCTCAAATTATTGCGGTATGCAGGAAAAGATGGTATCGATTTAATTTCAATTGGCAAGTGATTGTACATTTTTTTTTCATTGTAAGATATTGAGCTCTAAGCCAATTCTGAACTTGGAGTGATGCAGGTCGTGTTCCACGTTCCTAAGTACCTACCTCTCTGAAAATGGAGAAGCGTGCTTACGAATTAGATAAACGGAATCAAAGATGAATAGGGAAGGAAGAGTCAGAATTTCTAATTTTTCAAAGAAATCCCTGCATTGAGCCCTGCTGTTTAGTCCGAGTAAATATCTAACAACTCTTTTTTAGTTTGAAGATTCACTCAAATTGAGTCGCAAAACACGCACTCCAGAAAAGGGAAGGGCATATCGGAGATGCAACTCAATAAGTGCATAATGAACTGTTAATGAGGTGGATAAGTTCAGTTCTTTGGACTGATCTCAGCGCAAAACAGGAGGAATCCAATTTTTTAGATAAGGCAATATGTAACTTCCATTCCAAGGAAGCTTGAATAACTACATCCATAGTAGCCTAAAAACTATAAATAAATAAAAATTCAACTTTTTATCACTTTTTTAATTCAAAAAACATGACCACAGTATTTTGTAATGCATGTCAAATTTTTAATTGTCTCCTAAGACTATTTATTATTTTTTAAATAATACTTATCTGAAAATTTTTACAAAGGAACATTTTTCTCGATCTCTGATTTCTTTCCCTGCGCTAACTAAAAAAATTCAATTGATATCAATTATTAGAAAAAAAATAATTAATTATTCATAACACTATTCTGAAAACAACAACCACGTAAGTAGTATAATGAGGAATCGTTGGTATTTGAAATTTGTAATCTGTAATCAAAAAGATTCTACCACAGCAGTAATAAATTAGAAATACAAAAGAAATTATATACAAGGAACTAATATTTTTTATGAATATTTTCGTTGCTGTGCTTGGTGTCGCGAAACTAGAGTAGTAATAATAAAATTATTACACCACAAAATTACTCAATCGCGTATAGGACTCTCTTAGCTGTGGGTCGATAAATATATCAAGGGTGTATCGCAGAAAATCAGTTAATCGTAGTAAAACCGACAAAAAGGGGCCACGCGCCCTTCATGTCTTTTCTGTGTTGTGAAGGCTATTTTTTTGGGGGAGCAATTGACCTAATGCTGTTTTCGAATCATTCAATATTATAATGTCCAGTGCTTACTGTTCATAACAGCTGTGAGAATCTTGGTGAACTGATTTAATAAGGTATACAGGGTAAATTGAAATTCTAATTTTTATTGAATTTGTGGATCTAGCAACAGATAATAATAACTCACACAATATCGTGAATTATTTGGTTAGTTACATAGTGCGATTCATGTTAGGGTCTTAGCCTAACATAGAAAAAAGGCTATAAATAGAAAAAAAAAACTGTAACTCAATTTATTCTCCCTTCAGGTGTTCCCTTCAGGTGTTCTATCTCCGTGAAGCCATATCCGTGTACAGTAGCCATGGAACATTTTCATGAAGCAAACGCACATCCTGCCGATGCCACTCCATATAATCTCTTTTGGATATCAAATCATAGTCAAAGACTGAAGCTTACAATTAATCAGATTACACTTTCTTGGTCCTTGCGGCAAAGTTCTAAAAATAACTCACAACATTGCGGTGAGAATTCGAGGCACTAATTTGTATCATATTTGAGTCCTCAGAATAAGTGGTTTCGAAATCCTAGTCTGTGCTCCAATTTCTGTTCGTTCTAAGTGACTCGTGAACGATTTCATTCACTAATTTAATGTTTTCTGGAGTACTTACCGTCACAGAACCTCTCGCACGATGGTCATCTTCTAGTGAATCTTTTCCCCAGCGAAACAAATTGGAATAATTTTCACTTGTTGAAAATGATGGACATAGCTCATCGTAAACAGTTCTCATTTAGTTTTTAATTTGTGTCGGTATCAATTCTTCAGTCAGAATTTTATAACAGGGCGAAATTCAATTTAAGACATTTTCTAAAACAAGTTGACTGAGTAGTTGTGCGAACTACCATGATGAAAGTGATCCAAGCAACAAGTTGAAGCTTTGTGTAAATATCGTTGAAACTTGTCACTGATGCGTGCATAAAAATGTTTTCCAACGCATTATTTGTACCAAGTTTTCCGACAGTTGAAGACGCAACTTATGGAAATGCGAATTACGGTCCTGATAACTTAGGAAATAAACCATGGTAGACACTTTATAATAATAATGGTGATAATCAAATAAATGATATTTGTTTATGAGCTTAAGATAAATTGCTTACTAATTCAAGATATCAACGTATCTCTGTGGAAGACGTTTATACTTCAATTATTATATTCCATACAATAAAGTCATCCATTATTACCAGAACTTGTGATTTTTAGAAAGATTTTAACGTCCTCACGTATTCAATTCGCAAGTCAGACAGTGTAATTATCAGTATTGATGTAGTGTAATCTGTGTGTTCAGTATGAATTCCACCAACGCCAACGGTTCCAGAAATTCCAACATATATAAATTCAATTACCTACTTCTATTTTTGCAGTTAAACTCCAATACGTATTAGTGATAATGCGGATATATTTTCCGACAATGCCAGTGTTACCAAGAAATTCGGTAAGTTCTTGTGTTTGACGTTATCGAAAGCGTTGGAGAAATCAATAAAGCACAGGTGTACGTTTTTGTTAGCTGAAGATGGCGTCCCTTGTACCTAGTGCGCTTCGAAAACCAAATTGCGTTTTAGATGTTTTTTCCACATTTTGCGTATATTTGATTTTGTATAATTTTAGTAAAAACATTCGTCATCAATCATTTATCAAGCTTATTATGTGGTATTAATCCTAGTACTTCGCATCTGGTTTTTTAGGGATAGCGATAAAAGCTCACAGCAGCAAGTCTTCAGGAATTTTGCCTCTATCATAGACAGTGTTGAAAAGGGTGGTCAAAATCAAGAAGCTGATTTTCTGTATCGCACATAATATTAATGAATATATTAATACTTTGGATCTTAGAAGCGAAGGCGCAGGGACGTCAACGTCGTGTGTATATTTACTAGTAGGTACATCAACAAAACGTTCTTTTATGTAAGTCTTCCACATCTCTATAAGATCTGAGCTTTCGGACATTAGGTTTCCTTCGGTGTCCAAGAAGCCTGAATATAGGTCTCTTTTAGTTGTCAATTCCCTAACTTTCATATGCATGTTATTGTGGCCGTAACTTTTTTCACATTGTTCGATTTCGCTGCATTTCATCGACAGACAATTTTCCTTCGCCGCTCTTATTTTTCTTCTTATGTTTTTATGAATTTCTTACTTTTTTATTTGATGATGGCTTTTGTAATTCCTTTTTTCAAGTCAACGATTTGTCATCCACTCTTCATAATACTGTCTTGCTTCAAATATGTTGTGCATGTTGCTTCTATAACATCTTTAATTTTTTCCATTTTCTGTAGATCTGTTTATATACTTATGCTAAAGGATATCTTGTTTTATATTATGATAATGAAGCTTTTTGTTGTTTATTTTGATATTGTTAGGTCCCTCCACTTTGCATACCAGTGAGTTGTGATCGGAATGAACGTCTGCCCCAGAATAGGTTTTCGCTGATTGATTACGTTTCTATATCGCTTAGTATCATGATGGAATCAATTTGTTTTCTTACAAGAGCTATCGCTGAATCTTCTGGAGATTGTTCCTGAAAAAAGCCTACTAGTAAGTCTACCCTTTCATTTATAATTCCCAGTCCAAAATCCCTAGCAATGCCAGGTATTCACCTGTTTCCAGTTTTGCATTCAAGTCCCCAATTATCAGTGTTACTTAGTTCTTCTCAATCAGTTCAATCAGTGTTTCTAGTTGTTCGTAGAACTTGAATAAAGTCATCCTTATCAGCTGTAGGGGCGTATACTTGGATTAAATTCAAGTCCATTGGGTATGCTTTCAATCGCAATAACAACATTAAATCATTTTCGGTGTTTATTCCACTTCTTACTGAATTTTTCTCTAGAGCTATGTTAAGTAACAAGGTAGACAGTGAATGTCACGGCCGGGAGTGGGAAATTACTTTAAAGTATCTCATTTTTCTTTAATAATCTTTTTTTAATGAAAGAATTACTATTAATATGACAAACTGAATATTATCGCACCACTTACTATGAAAATTTTGTGAATTATGTGAAATATTGTCAAAATACGGTCCTGGCGTAAATCAAAAAGTATATGAAGTCCACTAATCATATAGGAAGCGGGCAAACGAGAACCTTCTAGTTATTCAGTCTATTTGAATACATAAACTACGAATATTTTCAATAAAAGTAGATCCGCATTGACCATTCAGGTAGGAAAGATTCCTACTCACTATCAAGTTACATCTTTTCATGCGTCAATCATTTTGCTTATACTCTATATGTGCATATGTTTATACAGATATATTCGCCAATAACTACTGATGGAAACGATTCATAAATTGCCAATGAGTCATTAATAGTTTTATCTATTTCATTGTTAAAATAGAACAGTTATAAAAAAACTTTGAATGTTATTTGTGTTTTATAACTACGTAAAATTTTCCATTGTTTTTCCTTAGTAATTGAATAACATAATATCTATTTACATCTATTATTTCAAATTTCATGATTCGAAATGTTGGCTTGCCGTTCCTCAAAAGAAAAAACAACTACTTTCCTGGCTAATAACACGAAGAATATTGAATTACATCTCCTTCGAAGAACGTGATGTCATCTACAATCCGCCGAAATTAGCATCCCTAATGGCTCGCAATTACAAGGAGAGGGTTAAAACCATTGACTAGTTTCGACGTTTTGCGTTTCTTGAGAATGGCACAACGACCTCTAGTTCGAACTCTCTAATCTCTAATCCGAACTAAAAATAGAGCCAGCGGTGCTGTTACTTGATTCATGTAGTTAAACATTCCTAAGTCGACGTCTACTGGTGACAACAAGCCACAAAGAATCATCATGAAATCACAGTTCAGCTGGCCAATGATCTGAAGATTAACTTCAAGCACCTCATTAAAAAATCTTGGCGCGATACATGGAGCAAGAGTACTACAGCACTACATCACATCCACCCATCTACTTCTCACATTTCTCTAAACTTTTTGAATAGGAGAGAAGCTGTGACAATGCGAAGACTTCGCATCAATCACACGAAACTTACTCACGGCTATTTGATGTCGTCAGAAAGTCGTCCTGTCTGTCGAAAACCAACCTCAAGGAGACACTTAACTGCCCGACGGAAATAAGGAAAATAGTGAAGTTTCTTAAAGCCACCAAGCTGTATAAGGAAATATAATTTAATTTATGCATTGTAATTGATTTTGTCACAGACCTCTATTTAACTTATGATAGTTTTTGTGTGCCAATGACCAGCGCTGTCGAGGCACGTAAAGCTGAAATAAAAAAAATTATGAAACGTAACAGAAAGCAGCTGAAATATTTAATAACAGACATCAAGGAAACAATATACACCACACAAAATAAATTTTGAGAAAAAGATAGAATTTTGTTTTTTTTTATAAAAGAGTAAATGGAAGATGATCATATGGATAGAAAAATCTAAATTTGCTACAAACTCAATTGTATGATTTTAGTGATGACCTACGAATATATGAACGGCAACAAATTTGGTACCAGCAGGGCGGCGCGATATGTCATAGTACGTTGGAAGTGAGGCAATATTTCGAAAATGTTTAGGTTATTAGATTTGACACCGTTAGATCATATCTTTTGGGGTTACTTGAATGAGAAGGACCCTCAACAAATTTCCAACATTTGGAAAGGGTTATTTCGGAAACCATTCAAAGTATAATTAGAAATGTGTTAAGACAATTTTGTCGTAGAACGGTAACGTGTATTGAAAGAGGAGGTGGGTACGTTGAGGCAATTATGGTATGATAGAAGAAAAGTAAGTATACCTAATAAATAACTGCAAAATTATTATTTTTTTATCCATGTTGGATTATGGAATAATAAATTTTATTATTTGTATTTTCGTTATTATAAAAAAATAAGGTACTTTGATCTTGAGTGGAATCCATATTTTTAATCATGCGTCGTAAACGACTGAAAAATGTTAAAATTTGTTAATGTATTTAATTTCCCCACCACGCAGAACTTCTTACGACCATCAACTTTTTTACGTAATATGAAAAATATGAAAGTTCTACATAGATATAATACGAATTTAAGTGGACACAGTGTACAAGGTCCTTCACGACGAGCTGAATCGATATGCGTATGGGAAAGTACTGGGACTAATGTTCTGAAAATTTGCTTGCATGAGTTTTCCGAAATGCTCGGTTATTTTAAACGGAATGCTATGGTGTATATAAATTTTTGGAATCTATGCAAAATTTCAATATGATTTTATAGGAGACATAGTATGCCTGAAGTCCACCATTTTTTTAATTATTTCACATTATCGAAATTTTTGGACACTTGCAGCCCTCCACTAAAAAAAATTATACTTCCAACTTTACGTGAGTCAGGTCTAATATTTTTGGGATTTGAACAAATAACACTTACAGCTTTCAAAATCTGTAAAAGCCTTGACAAAAATTTCTATAAGGTGTTCGGAAAATGGTGCCGAATTTCGCTATCTAAAAACTTAACGAAAACTCAATTTTTTCAAATGGCAATCCCCATTTTTCTCATTACCATTGGATACTTTACTTTAAATCAAGGAGACTTCGTTAGTGTATCTATAACAAGAAGGAATGCGACAGAAGAAAAGTCAAGTTTGGTTGCAAGCGATATTGAGTACTAAAATGCTCAGAGCACGCTTATTCCGTTTTGTGAAAATTGTAATGATTTTAACCAATTAGAATCCAAGTTCAGATTAGAAAAGTGCTATGGAGTACAATCTATAGAAGTATTCAAAATGTTGAGAATGTTTATATATAAAATAATCATTGAAAATACTCACATAAATACTCACATAAACCATGTAGCAGCCTATGAAGAAATAGTATAAAGTTGGGCAGTGGCTTAGCTAGACGTGTGCGAAGTGGGCCATCGCCCACGGCTTCCCATTTAAAGGGGCCTCGTGAGACCTCTCTAAATGCCATGTTATTAAACTTATAATCTCCGTTTATTTCTAGATTGAATAAAAGCCATAAAAATAGTGCCACACTCGTTAGAAACTGGACATACAGCTTAACTTTGAAAAACGTTTCTTTGCACGCATACTTCATACAAGACAGCGAAGATTGTAACTAAAATGCTAATTCTGGAATTTATTATCTCGAAACATGTATGGTTAAATCTTTTCGATAACATAAGTAAGATCTGGAAAGAGTTTATTCAAATTTAAGAGTTATTATTATCAAGTTGTGCTATTTTTGTAACTGGATCAACAAATTTCTAAAACAGGTTTTGATTGATATACTGCAACCGCCAATGAATTTATAGAAAATAGCATTTGTGAGATTCCAATGACTTTTGAGGAAGAAATGCTTCACAAAAAAAATACTGAATTATGAAGTTATAGATGAGTCTTTAGATTCCGCTGAAATTAGATTGAGATTTTGATTTTTCTAATACAATAGTTGACGCCGTGTTACAAGACATTAACTCAAGATTTACTGCACTCACTGGATATCACAACAATATTTGATGCTTACGATATAACTACTTTAAAATCTTTGCCAAATATCGAGCTTTTGAAGCACTGTAATTATTGAAGTCTAGTACTTCAAGATTGAGAAAGCAAAGGCTTTGAATCTTATGAAGCTTTACAGAGAACTACAACTTTTAGTGCCTAATCTACCAAACTCCATCAAACACGCCAGTGAGATGATTCAATACATAATTATAAATGAACTGGAAGATATGTATCTTAATGTTTGTTGTGCTATTAGAATTATGTTTACTATGCCTGTAAGTACAGGTGCCACAGAAAGAAGTTTTTCTTAATTGAAAATTATTAAAAATACTTATTAGAGGACTTAGGTAAAGTAAAAAGCCGAGGAACATTACTTTTGTGGAATTAAATCACTTAAGATATGAAACAAAACCTTTTTTCCAATCTATATAATTTTGTATGTCCTTCCCCCACTCATTTATATGCTTCCACCAACATGAGTAAGTATGTCCTAGAGAGGATGTTTGTTAATGTGAATTTAAGGAACATCCGTAGACCACGTGACTTGGACAAGAGGGGGAGATGACTTCAAATACTTCGCCGAGCCACATAATAGAGAGAAGAAGGTGAGAGCAAAGCTTCGTAGGTTTTTTCAACTCGAATTTTGTTGAAGAAAATGATTTTATTTAGCACACAAATGCTAATTTCTCAGAAACAATTATGAATACATTGCTTAAATAATAATGAACTGTTGATATTTTCTTAATAAATATGTAATAGGAAACGCAAAATATTATGTAACAAAACCATGTATCATCGGGCAGGTGGGAAGGGGTTATGAAAAAGGCTATGTTAGGCTATGTGCAGGGAGGCAAAGATCCCAAAAGGACAATAATATCACCACGAGGTCTATGGACGCTCCCTTATTATTTAGATCTTGGGATGTGACTTTGCCCACGTCTATATTAGCCCACGCTACGCCGCTGAAGCAATATATACACATTCAGCTCTAAATGTATGCTGGATTTCATAGTAGGGTATGGTGAGTAATCTTTGTATAATTGTTATTTGTGAGGAATTATTTGGTATACTATTGCTACGCAGTCACCTAATTTAAAAAAAATTTTGACCGCCCATAGGTAAATGAACGTCGTGTCTCATTTGAAAAAACCACCGTCAAAGTATGTTTCAATATTAACGTTCAATTTGAACATTCAATAAAAAGCTTCACTTCATTTTACTTGAAAATCTATATTTTTGTTACTATAAATTTTCTATAAATACTATTCCCAAATACTGCAAGATCATTTACGATACCAGCAAGTCATTCGGCGGTTTCGGTTGATCAGTATCACCTGCTACTCCTTTATTATAAATTAAAATTCGCGTACCATCTTTTCTTTATTCTTTTGCCAATGGTATCCAATCTCAAGGGTGGAAATAAATTACAATCTCGATATAAGATTCTAACTATACGCACATTAATTCTACCCTCATCAAGTGAAATAATGTGTTTTAATTTGAGTACCTCTACGCCTGCAACCTGTCCGATAGTCTAAAACAACCCTTGGTCAACGGACATGTGCCTCTCATTCTTTTAAATTTTATGTATCAACGTTTTGTATTTTTCAAGGGCTGACAACCGACTCCATCAGATAAACTACATCTTACCTGCTCGACAATACGAATTTAATTTTTTTATTTATTAGCTTAAACACCAATAAACAACATCTATATTAAGTGTATATACATATTTAATTACTTCCAAATAAGTATTTATTGAATATAATAGAGGAAATTTTAGATTGTGAATGGAACATTTCAGGATTTCTGCCATACTCGTACGTTGAGTTTGAATGATTTTTTAAAGTTCTTTTACGCATAAAAGAGTTGTACATTCATTTGATTCGTATGGATCAATGAGAATTATTTTTTTTAAATCTAAAAATATATTCATATTTTCATTATTCCTAATATAAATAGGAAAGAATTGGAACTGCGGAAATTTGTTCTTGAAAATGACTATTGTTCTAGTGTTTTCTTAATTACTCGTACGAAACGGAAAGTTGGAACAATATGTGATCCTATTTAATTTCAATTGACACACATATAAGTGTTGTTTAAACAAGTTAACTTTATATGAAAAACCTTTCACTAACATCACGGGAATTTTACGTTACATTACCTTTGGCTTCAATATAAACAGCTGAAGGTAAAGAAGTACAATTTTCTTTTTTTATAGTCATACTGATTATATTGGTATAAGGGTTGACATGTTACGTTCATAAATAGTAATTTGAAAATGAGAGTTCACTAGAATAATTAGAGCTATTTCTTTCAAATTCAAATTAGAATCGGAACCAGAAGATGAATTGCCGTAACCAATGTTAACAATGAGCGCCTCGATCGTTTCATCAGTAATATTGTAGAACTCTTTCTCTTCTTCATTAATCGTATGATTTACTGTTTTTTCCTAGTGTTCAGACTTCACATTATATACAGTTCCCCTAAAAAACCTGTCATTTCACGATTTTCTGCAATTTCACCAATTTCATATTTTTTTAATAACTTTTAATGGAAAGAGCACAAAGAATACAGTTTTTTCTCATACAATTGGGATGAAAATTTTTTAATTTGGTCAATTTTGTAAATATGTTTTAACCACTTTGTTGTGGGCAATTTTTCTACAAGTTTCGGGTGATAATATGCATTAATTAGTACTATTATAAAGTTCTGAAAAAGGAAATCTCTCATTCTTCAGAAGAATCATTATTTGAGTCACCGGTACGAGTAGATTCAGAAGTCACTGAACCATTTCCACTAAAACGTTTCAATTGCCGATGTGTACGATTATTGTATGATATTATAGTAGATGAATTATTTAGAAAAACCTGTTTTCAAATATTCACAGTTTCATCTTGCCATAATTTATTTGGTATATGTCCCCCGTCGATCTATGTTCCATCTAAACAAAATATATTTCTTCTTCAGTTTCTCATTCCTTTTATAGTAATTTCTTTACAATATCGCTTCTTTCTATGAAACTAGATTTTATATAATGCAGAGCACAGCTTATTTCTTTTAAAAGTTTTCATAGTGTTCTTTCACTCATTTCGTTGTAACCCTTATCATCTCGAGCATTGGCAAGATCTTTGTCTACTGTCGGAAATTCTTTTGTTAAAAAGAACGCATGCATTTTCCTAGGAAGTTTTTCTTTCGAATGATTTTCTAGTTAAAACATTGGTTTTCCTGGAGCTTTACATATTGTTTTAAACTCTCCTATTTTTTTTAATAACCAACATCAAGCGTACTAGTGATTAATTGCACTGTAGCATCAATAGTTTTACATAAATGTTTGTATGTAAATGATTCAGAACAGCGTTTTTCTGCTATTTTTGGCCCGCGGATCAGAAGATTTGTTAAAAAAAAATTTGGCACCAGTGATATTTTCTTCAAATTTTCACTAAGTAAGAAATACTACGTAAGTTAGTTGTAACATTTTTATTATCATTTACCTACAGTAATATTTAAATATAAAGATATATAATTCTACATATATATAATAATAATTGAGTATATAAACCTATAACAAAAGTGACAGAAAATTAGAACAAAACCTAAAAAATTATAAAAATAATCAAAAACTTATTACATATGAACATATTGTTAATGAGAAGATTGCTGCGGCTCTTCTTCAATCAACTTGTTAATTGTTGGTTCCAAATTAGACAAGCTAAGTCGGAGCAGTGAAATAACCAAAAGCTGATTTCTAAATTCATTTTTTTTACCGTCATAGATGAAAATCCCGAGTCGCATAAATGTGTAGTTGCGTAGGGTATTATTATTTTCATTGCTTTCTCGTATAGAAATGTGTATTCATTTTTCAATTTGATCCAAAATTTTTCTATGGACATTTTTGAAAAACAAGCTTTTAACATAATATTTGCACTGATATCAAGAAGGGACTCATATTCTCTGTCATTTAAATTTAATTATTGTCATATGTTGTAGATGGATTTGTTATCCACACATTTCTTTCAGACGTGTTTTTTTCAGATGGGAAATATTTAAATATTGTAAGTGTTGCCCAATGATTGTATTTAATTTCGATAAGTGCGTGGATTGGGGAAATGTCCGCGGACCAGTAAAATTTCTGTTTTTTCTCTTTTTGTCAGACTTTTTTATTGAATTATCATCTGACTCAGTCTTTCTCAATCGATCAGACTCATTTATACCAATATTTTTTAAACTTTTAATTTCATACTCTTGTGCTATTTCTCTCATGTTTCTTGCACTTAATGATCTATTTCCATTCATACTTCTTTTAATTTTTTGGTGTCACATTGAGTATATTTCAATCCTCCTATATAAGGTTAAGTATTCAGTTAAGTCGCTTATTTTCAAATCTTAAACTATCGGAACGTAAAAATAGTATAAATTAACACATCCTTATTTGAAAAATTTTACCTCGCAATTTTATCTGATTCGTATTGTTGAATGTGGTTGAATCTCCGTGGATAATTTTCTAATGGACCTAATTTTTCGGTTTTTGCGTTCTTGTAAAATGCCCAACTGCATTTTTATCATGCAGGTCAGTGTGTGTTCAGCTGTGGCGTTTATTTCTATACTTTTGAATTTTTTACATGTATCGTGATGGTAGCTTTAGTTCTAGGGATTATCGGTTAGACCCTTTAGGTTATATTTTATAATAAAAGATAAGAATACAACGGAGAACTTCTTTGTTATCCAAGGTAATCGAACTTTTGTTTGAAACATATTATACAACCTTCTTATATCGATGTTTTCATTGAAAATGGAATTCATGTAGTCGACTCAAAATAAATACAGAGATGTGTACTTTCATCAACATTTTAAAGGTAAAAAAATAACAATTACTTCACAGGATATAATACGATGGGCCGAAATGTTTATCAATAACTACTAGTATTATTTCTCTAACGACTGTATGTTTTCAGAGGAGATCGTTTCAGTTAATTATTTTCAAAATTTCCTTGTCGTCCGATTATACTGGATTAATATTTTAATTCAAATAGAATACGTTGCTTATAAATTATTAATTTCTATATTTTTATTACGTAGTAACAAATGTCCGAAGGACTCCAGTTTTCAGATATTTAAATTCATATAGAAACAGAGGAAAACGAGTAGAATATGCCATAATTTGCATTATGCTCCTGGTTTTACCTATTTTAAAAAAGACGAGGTTCTTATTCTGGGCCTTTTCTAATTTGGTAGATCAACTTCAGTGGTCCTGTGTGAATGAGTACTGCGATAAATATACGTTCCAGGCGTCTACTTCCTGTCGAGTAGGTCTTACATACACTGCTATAGATGAGATCATATTTGACAACTCAAAAAAGCATCTGCCGTAGTAGTATCGCAAAATAGAGTCGGGTCAGCAACATTTCTACTATGCTTTAAACTGTCCAAATTTCCGATTGCTGTCTTTTTTGTATTAAGTCGTGTTTCCTCAAGGTATGCTTGGGAGCCCAGCTACAAATAAGCAAGCAATATTACAACGTTGACCCAAACTGCGCCTTGTAGAAGGCTAGAAGCTGTTGCGGAATATATTTCTTTCTGTTCTCTAAAAGGGTTCCAAATTTTTATGAAGCTGCCTTAGCTAAATCGGCCACGTGAGTATGTGAGGACATATTTCTATCAACTTGCATCCCTGGTGAAAACTCATTGACCTCAAACCTTTCTAAGGTGTAACCATCGATAGCGAACTGGATAGATCAGACTTTGAGAAAGCTACTAAGCCAGTAGATAAGTTAGGATGACAACCGTATGATCTTGATTTATGCTGAAGGTTGGCATACCAAACCCTGTCAAAAGTCTTCGAGATGTATTAATTCTTCCACTACAACAAACTTACCAACGGCACACGAAGTGGTGTTTGGGCTAGTATAGGTCGGTAGCTATGATGTGTCTCAGTAACCTACCCAACCGTGGGCGTAACATCAGAAGCAAACAACAATTTGGTTGGGTCCGAATTCATAAAAAACTGATACCCTTGTTTGTAATTGTTAGCTTCTATCCAATTTCACATTCATATTTATGTATTTTCATTCATTTTATTTTGTATAGAAAAATAAATGTAGAGTGCCAGAGCACCGAAGAAATGATGTTAGTGTAGTGCAATTTGAAGTCGGATTTTAAACTCCATGAGGCTTTGTATTAACATAATTCTAGCTAGAAAGCCTTTTGTTTTATTGGAAAACTTAATATTTTCACATAATTTAGTATAAATAACCATCCAACTAATATTAATTGTAATAAATCCTACCAATATCCACTTATATTGTTAACCAACATTTGCACAAGGAAGTCACATAAAAAATTCGGAAGTCAGATAAAAAAATTCTGATTAACATTCCTTGATAATTTCAATGTGAATTAACTGCACGAGATACTCAAAAATTTGCGTCAGATTAGATTATATCTAAAACACTGTAATAAACTTATTCTAAAACATAGAACTATCATTTTTCACCACCAGTGAATTTTTGAAAAAAAATGAAGTTTATGCTTGAAACCTTATATCTAAATTGAGCGATTTCGATAGGAATTTTTATAAAGTAATATTTTTTGAGTTATTCGATATACCTGAATTATCAATCTTCATAACACTAGATAAATTCTGAGGCGTTTAAACACAATTTGAATAGATCAGAATATCAATTTAAAACACATAGACAATGTCAAAAAAAATCAAAAATTCCACCTGTCGTGAACAGTGGAAGCTTTAATTTCAAAAAATAATTGCTCCAATTTTATTTCTAAATTCCTCTTCATAACCCTCTTGTAGGAGGATGGTCCCAGAAATACCAGGCCTGACCTAGAAAAGGCGATAATTCCTTGAAAATACCACTGTATTACAAAGTAAACAATCTATACAGGATATGTTTCAATTTAGAAGATTCCACGTTGTTTAGTATTTATTTGGCAGCCATCAATAGTGAACGTTTTTAGTGAATTTGCAAACATGGAAAAAATTTGTCATCCATTACCATTGCCAAACCATTATAAAAGCTGAATTAGATTCTACAATGGGTGCGACTGCTCCTTAGTTATCAGCAGAAAAATATTGACGACTCCAGGAATGTTGAAGAAAATCCACTAAGCGTCACTGGATAATCCTCTACTGAAAGTGCGCGAACTAGCAGACATAGTAGGTATTTCAAAAAGTACGATAAATCGCATATTAACTGAAAATTTGGTCATAGAAAGATGGATCCCGCGTTTGCTCATGATGGAACAAAAACATCGTGAAGATGTTCTATCGGGTATTTGTCAATGTTTCACGGAAAAAAGCAGAATTTTTGCGCCGTTTCATAGCAATGGATGAAAAGTGGGTCCATGACTTCACATTTGACAACAAATGAATGAAAAAACAATGGACTAAAAAGAGAGAATCTTCTCGAATGAAGGCAAAGATCGTTCCATCTGCAGGCAAAGTCGTGGTGTCGGTTTTTAAAGATGTGCGTGGGATACTTTTCATTGACTGAAGAAGAAATAATTATCAACGGCGAGAATTATGCAAAAATATTACAACGTTTGAGCGAGAAAATCAAGCAAAAACGGCTACATTTGGCTAAGAAGTGTTGATTCTTCAAGACTTCTTCTTCAAGGCTCACGGATCCGTTATTATAATGGCCAAAATTAATTAATTGAAATTTGAATTGCTACCTCATGCACCCTATTTTCCAGATTTAACACCTTCCGATTTTCCAACAATGAGGAGGTAATGTCGGCCGATAATGGCTATTTTGAAGAGCTTGACGAAAATTTTTTTGTTTACTTTGTTATGCCATGTACTTCTGGGACCATGTTCGTATGAAAGTCTTACGGAGAAATAGCTCGAAATTCATTTTCACTAGCTGCCTATTTTTCTTGTTAACTGCGTAAAACAAAATTTTTATACAACCTGGAATGAACTTTAAACAAGTGAAATAAGATGATAGGAAAAAGATCGATGTAAACTATGGCTCGTTATCCAATGATCTTTAAAATGTTTCAATTGGTCGAATATTATGCAGTTAGACTCCGTCGTTTCATATCATAGATTATTTTAGTTCAAATGTAATTGATCCAATTCCATGAAATTTCGATATTTTTTTGTTCTAATTTAAATGATAATGTTCCTATCTCCAATATGCTGAGCATCCAAATTTTTCTGTCTTTTTCTGAATATGTATTGATCGGTATCTCAGTATCATTACAGTGAAATATGAATTGTTGGTTTTATATTCAATTTTTCATAAATATTGCCTTAATTTTCTTAAAACATAGTTATCTTTTTGAAATTTTATCAATAAAAATTGGCAAAATAGTATCTTTTTCTTAAATTCTAAACTAATGAGAATTGATATAGATTTTACCTAATTTTTTTGAAATTATCGTCACAGATGTTTTCAAATCTCTTTCTGCATCTACCAAGGAATTTGAAATATAGAAAAACCTCATCACAATCTTACTTTCTATCAACGATAGATTTTCCTTGTTGAATAGTTAGTTAAAGTCAAAAGTACTTGGACATCAGTCGGTTCAATAATATTGAAGAATTGAAATAGAAAATTTCCATTTATATTCCCAATTTATAGTTGTTTGATTTGATAATATCAAATCTTTACCGTTGACATAACTGGGGAGAGTTTGGTCTTACTTATTTTCCAATGTTTGGGACACAAAAACTATGACCAACTGGGTTATAATGTGTAATACCGTCCCTGAGTTTTGAGACTAGCATAGGAAGAAAGGTCATAAATGAAAAAAAAACCTGTGTTTATTTATCAATGGTTATATTTTCCCTCAATTTAAACACAATTTTAAGAACGTCTGGCAAAAGCTCATATTCCCCTTCAAAAATATGGTGCATTTTAGAGTCAAAATAGAAAAAATAGTCGGGCGGCGTCATTAAGAGCGCCCCAGTGAACTTTGCCGCGCCTTTTTCCAATCATTTCTGTTGCAACTGCCCTAGTTAATCACAGTTAAAACATTGTAGCCATCACTTTTAAGGTGTAGGATGTAGGAATATAGTAAAAGTAAAAATTTTATCCTCCGTTATAATTTATTGAATCACAATGCTTATGAAGGATACTTAAAATACTTGTTTTGGAAATGCCACGCTGCAATATATTTTGCTTTTAGGCACCACTAATTTACTGTTTTTTGGAGTAGTCACTTTCACATCGCCCGCACGGGGATCATCTTTTAATGATTCTCTCCAGCCAAACAACTTAGGTCAATTTTTATTTGTTGAAAATGATGGATACAAGTCACCGTAAAAAGCATCTATTCTGTTTTGTTTTGGTATTAATGCTCATGGATCGCACTATCTATATCCGCATATTTGAATGTGCCATAATAGTAAAAGCTGACCATTGAAAAGCATTGGATGGTGTTATCACGACGTACTCATGTCATCATCATAGCTATGGTTGCTCGAAATAAAAGCAAAAACAAAATGTACACGTGTCTCGGAATTTTTCCTAAACGTTCCATAATGAAGAACATTTGGGATTTCCAGGCCAAATAGTCACACTGTATAGAATGGAGTATAATGTAAATTATGGATAAACGTTATACCCTAGTTAACTACGTCGGTATCGGATTTTCTTATAACAAATAATCGACGCGCAATCTTAACAGCGAGTCACGTGAACACAAAGCTTGGCGACTCTTTGTTTCTGTATTATAAATGAATCTCTCCTTTTATCTTATCTTTTGTTGAACGTAATACAAAGATGTCAACTTTTTGCGCGTACGAAAGAAAAATCAACTGGATCGTTAATTCAGACAAACGATAAAAAGCATCAAATAATATAATATTAGATATAAATGGAATATTATTCATTATAATTGTAGAATGATTCAATGTTGAGACGTTATACAATTTAGTAGGCAAAGATTTTTTTAAGATAAAATCAGGAATCTATTTTGCATTTGTATGCAGAAATACACATCAAAGAAATTTGTCAATTAGAATCTAACTGATTTAAAATGATATTTTTGGACTGATTTTCATAATAGCGACTAGATTTTTCTCCAGTGACTCCAAATACAATTTGATAGATATCGGCTCTGATATTGGTCAAAAATAAAAAAATGGAGTTGTAAAGATCAAAATAGAAATTTTGTTCTACTAGTCATGACTAGAAGTTCATCAATTAGACTCGTTTCGACTAAACTGTTAAAAATGCAGTCTTCTTAAGTCATTTTTTAGTACAATTATTAACAGGAAATTATATACAATTTTCAAAAAGTGATCCCATCTCAATGATAGATAGAAAACTGAGAAATATTTGGGGTTTGCTCAGTATGAAATTTTCGTAACGCCATCCGTATTCAAAATAAAGGGCGTTGAAGAAAAATTATACCGCTACTGGCAACATTTTATAGGATATAGTTACACGCCTTGTACCAAGTAGTATTAAACGTAACTTTTTCAATATTAGATTTATTACACTAAATGTAAAGTGAAGTTAAACATCTTTTGATAATATAGCGAAAAGGCACTTGATAAAACTCGATACTGTATACCGTTTTCAGAATCTTTTGATTTGAATAATGAAGTAATAACCGATGCTGTATAAAGTATTGATGAAGTTATTAATTTCTAACTTTTACCAATGTCTTTGCTCGCATTGACGCTATCAAATAAGTATCAGAGATCATTACAATAGAAATGAATCAATATGATTGAAAACAAAAGTTATAATTTCTTATTTTGCTTAAAAATTACTTTGACTCACTTTGACACAACTTTTTAACCCTCTGTCAGGCGCAATATGATTCGTATCCTGAATGGACGCAATTCATCAGAGAGATCAAGTACTTTTCCCTTAACCGAAAAAGAGATGATAGAAGGTTTAATGACACATAAACATAAGTTTCATTTAACGAGACCAGGAATAAGCGGCGATGCAAATTTTTATATTTTGCTGTAAGTAAAAAAGATGCACTAGAATTTGTCTGGCAATAAAATATTAATCAGTCGTTTGTAGTAAAGTTTTTGAAGAAATAAAAACTGTACCCATACAAAACACACCCAGCGCCCCGAAAAAATTGTATTTGGCTAGGGAAATCTCTCTCTATTCATTTTATGGGAATTTAACAGCTGAATGAAACATCTCAGTTCTTCCAAGGATTGCCGATCACTCCTTAGTACCTCAGCCAGATAGAGTAATCCCACAAATTCCTTGAATTCAGCTACCTCTGTAGATTTTGCGTCTCTTACTCTTAGAAAGCGATTGGGAAGATAGCTGAAAGGTCTACTCTCTGTTGTGAAACACAGAAACTTAGTAGACTAAAATGTATTCTACTCATTTTATAGATGAAATGCGTCCGACGAAAGGTAAAAGGCTCTTCTGGTTCACCAAGTAGTGAAAGTGACATTTTACCACTGGAACAGAATATTTCAATAGTTTCATTTTTCCATTTGAAAGCATCGTAATAGTGACATTTTTTATTCATTGAGCCAATAACAATCAAAGGATGATTACAATATTAAATTGTAGGATCATATTGAAACATAGTACCATTAAATACCTACCAATCCTTACTCATGAAATTTCGACGGCAAGTGGTCTGCATCTCTGCAATATGAATTCTTCAAGCAAGCGATTGCCTTCAGGGTAGCTTGTCAACTCGTACCTGAATAGGAGTTTCAGCTGCTCTAAAAACACTTTAACGCTCTGCTTGCTGTTGTCTTCTCAACTCTGCGTGAACCGAAGACTCTTCATTTCGTGCATCTTTTGCTGCACGGGGCTTTTGCTTCATTGCTTTGATACATTTAAAAAAATTGGAGTTTTTCGTTTCTTGTATCGTTTCAAAAAAATCTAGTCTAATCATTATTGGATCTTGTTTTTCAAAGTTAAATAAGTATAAACACTGAGCTATTGGAAACAAACTATAATTTGATCATCATGTACCGCGGGTTTGGGACTCAAACTGTTGTTTCATACTCAGGCCACCTATAGCTGAGTACCCATAATTATTCAACGGTAATAGTATTTTCTCTGAGTTTGCCATGGAAAACTGTCATTCATTGATAGTTATAACTTTGAGTTAATAATAATTACATTTCTATAACCTTGATATTAGTTAAATGTACTCAAATTTTGGATACACCGATATGTTAGCTTAGGCGAGTGCTTAGGAAATTCTAAAAACGTTTTTACGCGTTATGCCGAAAAGTTATCACAGTGAAACCTTTCTATAGTATGAGATATTGCTGTATTATAGACTCGATTAGACTCCGGCGGACTCCGATTAGAAAGCAATGCGGAGGTAGAATTTTTTATGTGCGAATAGGTACGTGACAAGCCTGGAGATTTTCACGAAAAAGGCATCCGAAAACTTCCCGAGAGGTGGTAAAAGTGGGTAGAGAATAACGGAGACCATCTTGAATTCAGCTCTGTAACTTAATAATTAATTCTTTAGAGCAAAATTCTGGTTTATATTCAACCACCCTCGTACGTATAAAACTCTTGGGTATTACCTATGAATATTCGTGAAATTAATGATAGAAGTAAAATGTATAACTATGGAGAAACTAGTTATTTGGCACGAGTTTGACAAGATAAACTGAAAGATCTTCGGGATATTCCCGAAAATCCTGAACTATTTCAACAATTTTTGTCTAATTTAGGTGACGTCATTCACTTCAGTTTGTATAGCTTCTAATAGGGGTATAAATAAATTCGGTGTCATCTAGTACAAGCAAAAGTTTTCCATCAAAACAAAAACGACGCATTAGATGTTTGATCGATATGATGTGACCTCTGGCTACTATGTACCCGTACCAGGATTCAAAAATACAGTGGCGGAAATACAATTTTCGAAAGGAGAATAACAACAATATCAACGTGAATTGTTAGATATATGAACTATATTAATATTGTGATGACTATTTTTCAGAGATTATCACAAAATGTTGTTCAATATTTTATTGAAATTTATCTAGTGAATTTTGCAAGTTTATCGAAAAACTCTCAGGTTTGATGGGTAGGTTTTCAAACTCCTTTCTTAATCACCTGGATATATTATAACTGGGTGTACAAATTGTTGAAACAATAGGTCTCATTGCCTTCCCAGGTTTGTGGATTTTGGGAAGGAAATAGAGCTTTGACAATGTTGGATTACTTACCGATAACTTATACCTGAGAGTACCGGTGACAAGGTTATTACTGAAATAGTCCTTATTGTCCAGTATAACAACCTTTTTTTCCTTTATCTGCCTTCAAGTAGAAATAATCTTTCTTCTTTATTCTCCTGACAGTTTTCAGATCTCTTTTGCCGACTGATGGTTTTTTATTCTTAGTAGATATATTTTTCAAGATTTGACTTGTTTTTCTTCGTTATGAAAAAATGATTTGAGTATGGGTCACATAAAAAACGAGGTAAATAAGAAGAAACTTAATTTTAGTGAGTTTTACGAGACATTTCATCTAATGCATATTTTTTCCAAATTCCTTGATCCGTGAACGTGGACCTGATTTTTTAAAGGCAATCCGGAGATGTTCCAAATATCGCTCAACAAACATCATTTCTTAGCCTAGTATCAACAATTATGTGTATTTATCATACCATTTGAATTAAACGTTGCCTTATCTAAAAATATTAATAACATTTGTTTCTCCGTCTGTCTGGATTACCTTCTGAAAATTCGTGACAATTTAAACTTTTCATAAGTGCAGTTTTTCTTTCTACTAAAAATGTATTGATTTGTGAGGGCAGCAAAATATCTAACTGCGCATCATCATTTATTCCTGGTCTTCCAGATTTCGGTGCATCCTTCATGCATTCTATTACATTTCTTAACAATTGGCTTAGTGTTACTAGCAATTGGAGATCTTTCGAATGTGTTTCGTCAGATGTATTACAAGCTTCTTCAAGGCTTCGAGGTCTGTCGCCTTAGCCTGACAACTAAAGAGTATTTATTCTATCCTGTCAGTTGAATAAGTTAAATAATAATAAAATTGATATGATATTCTTCTAAGGCTACTACTGATAAACAGTTGTTTCAATTTTTTAAATTATGTAATTCTTTCCATAAATTAAAAATCGAATATTTCTCACACGTGGTCATATCAATTGAAGTATAAAAATAATTATAAATATGTTGATAATGAAATAGTTTACTCCAATTTTTACTCCCCAGTAACTCCGTCCATGCAGCGACCTATCGGTCGGTGCCACTTGGTGATTTCTCGACATAAAGTCCCTTCGTGACCCTTGGCCACTCGCGTGTGCCCTAAAGGTTTCCTCGGCGGACATCGAGACCTCCGTTCCTGGTACTAATCGTTCTTTTATCACATTAAAAACGAATGATCTGCCATTAAATTTGTATACATCAAACAGGATATTTATGTGATATAAAATAAGTTCGAGGATAATTAAGGTATAATGCGAAAATATCGAGGGAAAGTGGGCAGTAATTCAGGTTCTTTGAATAAAGTGATTGAAATTTACACAAACGAAGCCTTCAATTCAAACTTTTATGTGTATTACCATCATATTTACATTAGATAGTAATTAAGGAAAATCATCCCTTAGAGGTCACCTTTATCTTCAGGTACCTCTCAAGTCGAGTGACTGACACACAGATGTCGCTGCCATTGTCAAATTCATATGACGTTTATTGAGTACCAGCTTTCAAAAGACTGAGTGTGAGATTTCTTAACATTTCGACAGAAAAAAATGAAAGCCATTCAAGTGAAGCTACTTATGTAACTTTTCTTGCGATAAAATATCATTGCTTATTGGAAACAATACTGTATAAGCTACTCAGCAATGGCTTCAAAAGTATTACCCGGACTCTGCTCCATCGAGAAGAACCATTTGTTATTGGTTTGCTGAATTTAAACTCGGTCGTACAGACACCGATGATGGTAAACTTTTTCGTCGTCCAATTGAGGTGGTTATTCCAGAAAACATCAAAAAAGTCCAAAAATTGGTTATATCTAATCTTGAATTGAAATTGCGTGAGATAACTGAAGCCGTAAAGATATCAGAAGTCAGTATGTTCATAATTTTGCATAAGCATTTGACCATGAGAATGTTTTTTTCAAAGTGGATGTCGCGTTTACTCGCAGTCGTTCAAAAACAACATGTTGATGATTTAGAAATGTGTTTGGCTATATTGTTACGTAATAAATCAGATTTTTTGCGTCGATATGTGACAATGGATGAAACATGGATCCATCACTTCACTCCGGAATTAATACGATCATCTAAGTGGACTACAGCCGGTGAACCACGTCCAAAGGCACAACAGTCTTAGACCAACATCAAAAGAGAGAGACAATCAATAGCGAATACTATATAAAGGATCGATTGAATGCAAAAGCCAAAGAAAAGCGGCTTCATTTGTCGAAGAAAAAACCCCTGTTTCACCAAGACAATACGCCGACTTACAATTACACTTCGAAATGCTTTCTCATCCACAATATAGTCCAGATCTCGCCCCCAGTGACTACTGGTTATTGGATGATTTCAAAAAAATGCTCGCCAGCAAGAAATTCAACTCGAATGAAGAAGCTATTACTGAAATTGAAGCCTATTTTGAGTTAAAGGACAAATCCTTCTGCAAGCACCGCAACGAGATATCAGAAACGCTAATATAGTGTAATATCTCAGAAATGTCATACCAAATAATTTTAAATACATTGTTTATCATTAATCAACATTATCTCGAAACTGTTATAGGTCTAATATATATCGAGTAAAAATGTCATTCAGTTTAATTTTAAAATTGTTCATTATTATCTTTACCAAACATTTTCATACTGCGCTTTCGCAGTATGAAGACCTTGGTCTTCCCGGTTTCTGTGATAGCTGCACTGTTGTTCTTTCCCCTGTAATATGAATTTATTATTATTATTGTTATTCTATTGTCGTACTTTTTATGTATAACCAAGTTAACATTTTCAAAACCATAGGTGATATTCATACACACTGTTTAATGCTACACAGTGTAAGTAATGGTGTACATCACTTACAATTACTCTGCTAGACGTACGTTTCAATAACCGAACTATCATCTTCAGAGATATAAAGTAAACTGTGGCTATCGAAAACGCGCGACAGACAGTGTAATTGTAACTGTTGGTGTAGTGGTAACAGAAAACAGTGTGTGCATTAGACCTTACCATCTCAGCTGCCTGCATACAATCATCCACGTCTATGGTTTTTATTTTTAGATCAGTTATCAAATCCCTGTTCCTAATTCGTTCACCTTCCAGAATTCTCTGTCGAAAATTACTGAGTTCCCAAACAAGATGTCTCTCAGGGAATTATCGATTCTTCCAGTTTTTCTAATTCCATGTTTTATTTTTCGTCAAATTCTTATGATTCTTCTATGTGCCTTATTAATTGAATTTCCATTTTGATTTTTCTTCTTCAAAGCATTATTTTTCATCCAATTTAATTATTTTTCTAATTATTTTTGAAATATATTATGAATTCACCCATTGTGTTCAGATTTCTCAGCACTATCCAAGGAGTCATCCATCACCATAAACAATGGTAAGTAACACAAGACACGTTTCTGTTCAAATCAATTTTTTTATATTCTCCATCACAACTAATACACGGTTCTAAACATCTTGTGTATCTATTAGGTTGGCTGACAATTCATTAATCGTTTTCTCTTTGACATCTCCAGTTTTATAGAATCGATGTCACACGGGGGCCATATCAGGACGGTAACCATACCATTAGTAGCCTAAAACTGTTGAACAGAGATGACTGTGTGTTGAGATGCTTGACCATACCAAGGATATTGAAACATCTCATTCGCCAGCAACCCGAATACAATTTCCCGTGATATACTGAATGACAATCCTCATAGACTACAATTTTGTAAGAAAATATGGATTAACCAGAAACTAGCAGCATTATATTTTTTGATAAATTCATATTTATGTTGAATGGAAAGGTAAGCTGACAAATTAATGATATGGGGCAGAATTCATGATGGATTAAAAACGGCAGTAGAAATCTATCTAATGGCCTCCGACAAATCTCAACCCTTTAGACTTTTTTCTATGATGGAGGCACTTGAATAAGTTTCAAAGAGCAAATTAGTGATTGTTGAGAAATTAGAAGCACGAATAAGGAATTGCTGTGGACTAATTTCGACATAAGTCATAAGAATGTACTTTCCATCGTGATTAGAATACTTTTAATGGACAATAGCAGTTGCATTTGCTAAAATGGAATAATTGAGTTCTATTCTATCATCTCATCACTCGTTATTGGTAATGTACAAATTTACACTCTTTATTGAAATATTCATCCAAATATTGAACAGAATTATCAATAAACACAATCAACTAAGATGCATGTCTCTAAATTGACACATTATTATTATATATATAAAATCACTATTAATCACTATTAGATACTCTTCAAATTATTCTCTGTAGTTGAGCTTATTTTTCCAGAATGAATCCGATCAATTTCTCATAGAGAATTTTGATGTCGTAGATGGTTAACGTTTTCTTAATAAGAAACGATTTTATACTATAAAAAACTTCACATAGATACAGACATCTTTGAATCTGCATAATACAAGTAATCGCCCTTCAGTCGGTAATGTTTGTTACCTCTCTCAGAGTTACTATTTTCGTCCGTTCACCCTCATACTTACCGAAAAACACGTCAACGACGTCTGGACCAACTATATTGGGCCTTTCGACATTTAAAAAACACGTGTCAATTCGACTCAACTTTTTGTTATATATAGTTTCAATAATAATAAATTGAAATAATACAAATGAAATTTTGGGTGGATTGTATGAAGATAAGACAGAAAAGGAGATTAAACCCACATGGCATAAAACATATTGATCAAAGACTAAAAAAATGTTTTGGTACTTTTTATTTAAACTACAACTCATCACAAATCAGAAAATGTATTTAATTTTATGCTGTTTATAGTGAGAAAAACTGGACATTTCTATGGTGAACATTTGATTGTGAAAGATTTGTTTATCTTGTCGATTTCCTACTGAGAAAACTATGAATTGTTGCACTTAAGCGATTAGCTTAAGTGTTGCATGAATTGACTGTACGAAGTATGGCTCTTGTTCTCACAGTCACCAATATTTTCGGCAACCACCCTTTTTATGATGGTTTACTATAGTTGTAGCTAATTTGGTGTAACTGACCCTTATAAAAGGTTATCTTCCACACCCATCACTATCGGTTAACCATCCAAGGTCTATTTTCTATCAGCAACGTAATTGAGCGTCCTCTTGAAGTTTATGATGGCATCAATGATGAACAAAGACAAGGAATAGTGCTAAAAACTGGCTGTGGAAGTAATTGTGACCACTACTTTAATATCAAATACTTCTGAAAATTCCATTAAAACAAGAATAATGTGACCCTATTCAAAATGAAGACCAGAAGACCAAAAGAAAAGTCTCGTTTACTTACGAAAAAAAAGGGAAATAAAAGTAGTGTCAAAAAATAATCAAGAGAAGATGACGAGCAGCATTGATTTAAGTGATACAATTTTAGATTGAGTGATGATTTAATTTAATTATTATATCGTCGAAGCAATTCACTTAATGAAGTTTTTAACGAATTCATAAATCTGTGCAGTTTCTCATTTCAGTAACTTTATCAATGGCTAAACTACTACTAATAATGCTTTCGTAGCTTTATAAGATGAACGGTACCGTTGTGGAGTAAAATCGCCCGGCTAACCGGGCTAACTCACTGTTTCCTGGGGATGGTTGAACCTATTTCATCTTTTAGAGGAGATTTTGGCATAGAAAATCAGATTCTTAATAAGTAACTGTTTTATTTTGAGTTTCCAATGTTAAGTTCTGATTTTTGGTACATATACTTGTTCTTAAAGTGTGGAGAGCATCTAAAATCGATTCATAAATTTAAAAATAATTTTCAATTTTTGCTGCTATAGAAAGCTATAGAATATAGAATTATTAAAATCGTGCATCCCAAACTTCAACCTGTGGTGAGTAATGGAAAATACTGAAAATTTTAAGACATGTATCAAGTCAAATGGTGTCCATACATTCAGACAGTTTTTAAGAAATATTAAGCCGCTTCCATACAAAGCAACTAGAAAGCCAAGTCGAAATTTTCAGTATTGAAATAAATCAGTTTGAAATGAGTTCCATCAAAACTTTGTTTTTTGATTCAATTCTATTTTATTACTAGTTAGAAATAAGTACTTAAAATTGTGATAATAATAATTTTACAAATAGATATTCTCTATATTAGACTTCCATCGGAACAGGTGAAAGCAAATGCGAGTTATTCATTGAGAACTTTCTTATTATTGGTCGCAGAAGTTTCTGAGAACCCGTCAAAGAAGAAAAAATTGTTACGTTTGCGAACATCAAAACAAGAGACCCTGCATATCCCAAGAAATAAGTCGATATCGATGTAATGTTTACAAGGTCAGTGGCTGAAGCTAGATTTCAGTATCTTAATTTAAGTGAACTCATGAAATAACTTCGGTTCCATTCTGACTATTACAATAAGACGGAAGCATGATTTAGTTTCAAAATTTGAACTACTTGGAACAATTGCTTCTTCTCAAGTTACAAATTCATTAATTATAGAAGGTATGGAACTCATTTAAGTACACCACGCAAAAGCGTTCTCCTCATGTACTGAGCTCATATGTATTTTTCGAAAGCAAATTCTTTCACGGTGATTTTTGAGAAATTGAAGAAAAGGTAATATCTTTGAAGCGATGCAGAAGAGGAGAGGTTACTGATACCTACGAATTGAATTCTCGAGAAATATAGAAGAAGTGGTGAAGTTTCGTAATTATTTGAAATTATCAGAAAATATAAGATCTGTATAGAAATTTGTAAGTGATTATCTTCTTGCACATTCATCTGATGAATTACGAATAGAAAAAACTCTAATTATCGCTGAGGGTTTCGAAAGTTCAAAGTTATGTTTTTCTGTTAACAAGAATAGTGTAACAGATTTAAAAGATTTAAAATCAAATTATAATGAGGCTAATAAACAACTGATACTTAATATTAATTAATTAATATTAATTTTTATATAAGTTTCAGGTACATTACCAAAAGAAAATTATAGTGAAATCTGTGAATACGAATATCCTCGTGTTACTTATTCACTATTATTCTGAATTTATTGAATCAAATGCAAGAAATGAACCTTCTTATGGAATTAGGACAAGAAAATAAAAAGTGAATTCGTTGCTAGTAATAGTGGACAAACTGGAAACTACAGTCTTTGAGTGTGGTACCGCAAATGCAATGTTTATATATAAATATATATAAAATAGCACATGAGGTAATTTTCAAAAACATTGATATTTTCCAGAAATTATCAAACCTGAACTAATTGTCTTCAGCTGAAGCTGTTAAGATTGCAACTAAATTTGCACTGCTCTTTTTAAAAATAAGACTGATTCTAGCGGAACACTCAATTAATTGTGTTCAAGTTGACCACAACTTCCGCTTCAGAACTTCAATCAAAAATGATCCTTATCACCAGCATGTTATGAGGTAGGTGTACTGATAATACAAAAAAAATTACTTTATTCAAGCGATACTCATTATAGGTGCCTACATCAACTACTTTTATGGATGTCCAGTCATTAACCTACGATGGCTTTGTGTAACCCAATTGACTTTGTTTGGATGGGGAAAAATGGAGCTTTAGAACCTGTAATGATGATCTGTGATCCCACAGCAACAGACGTATTAAGCAACAGAAGTGTTAAGCATATTCTGCAAAAATAAATAATAAATGGGTATGCAAAACTTGTCAGAACATGGTTCATGTTCTCGATTCCTGAAGATGACGTAGAGGAGAACATTTAAGGTAAATTCAATTGAAAACGATTTATTCTCTCTAACTTATGGTTTTCTATTGTTTTAATACCCACTGCTGCAGTTTATGTTTCTTACAAGCACCTACTTCTCATTAGTAGTATAATAAAATTAAAAAACAAGGTTCTGAAACACCCATTTTTAATTTATAGCAGCACAATAGTAAAAATTTCAACTTGGCTTCTAGTCTTATCATACTAGCGGTTTACGAGCGATAATCCCCTAGTATGATAAGGCCCTTTGTATGTATATATAGTTGCTTTGTATGTAAACAGCATACTATACTTGTTATGTACTTATCTATGTATACCCTCTATGTATATCAAATTTAATTTTTGATTATTGTACAATGATATTATTCAATGCATGATGTTAACTCATTTCTTGTCCTTTCTCGGATAAAAAAAGTTCAAAACTATTCTGATTTTTATTTTCATTATTCATCCTGAGTACATTTTCTGGTCCAAAGTAGATTACCACTTTCTAATTTGAGTCAATTAGCAGCAACTATTCCTACTATATTTAATTATTAACTTTTAAGGTTATAGAATAACATTTTTATAAAGAAATAATTCGGCACTATCCGAGAGTTTCATGAAATTTTGCTTAAATACATTCATATAACCTAAAACAAACTAAAACAAACACACACTCCCTTCGATTCGTTTATATTCCATAGAATTGACTTGTGATGTTATTTAAGTGGGATTTATTAGAATGACAGCAAGTATCAAGCAATCATAAAATACTAACTAGAAATAAATATGATTTTCTTGCTAATGTTCATTCCATAAAATTTCCTGCTTCAAAGCAAAATTCAGTGGATATCTTCTTTCTCTCAACTGAATAACTCAATAAGTTGATCAGTTACTGAAATTGATTGAATACTCTTGGTAATCAAATTTTTTATAATAATTCATGGTAAATATACTTTGCTCAATTTCGTTTACTAGTGTTGGGATGAATTTACAACTGACTGATTTAAAAACACTCGAGGTGATCTAAATTTAAGCAAGATCCCCCAGCAGTCCTATTAACCTTGAAGAAGGAAACGGGACTCTGTGGTCATGAACATTGACTACATGTGTGTGAAAAATTCATTTAAACGATTCTTTCTTAACACACATCATATAAGCATCGCCCGTATGTAATATGTACGTTTGAATTTGATTTTTGCCGATTTATTGTAAACGATTGTCATAATAATTTCCTAAATTTATTTATTCCACTGTAGATTCTCAAGGAGATTATGTAGGGGAATCTTAGAACTCGATTTTTTTTACTTCAAAAGATCAGATAAATCCAAATTTTAGTCTGTAGTCCTTTCCAAGATAATCAAGGTTAAGAATTTCTTACCATAAGAAAATTATCGATATAAAAGGCGTTGAAAAAAAAAATTATACCGCTACTGGCAACATTGTATTGAAATTTTATAATAATATGTTTTGGAAGCTGATACATCCAATGAATTTGTTTTTATGTCTGACTCTCCTAGACGGCGCTTGTTTCACGGTTCGTACCAAGTAGTATTGAATATGACTTTATTAATCTTAGTAGATTTCTAAGGCAAAATTTCAAGTGAAATGCGATTAAATATTGTTCCGATGCAGTTTGATGATTTCACTTTGACAGAAATCACTGACGTAACCAAAATACTACCATTGGAGTTGATAATATCCAAAACTTCTGGTATAAGAAATTCCCTAGGGAATTAGAGAAGCAGTTTTCTCACCTCTCACAGAACCCAGAGGATATTCCAACGTTTTTAGTGTGTACCACATTCCTGGCTTGTGGAGGTCTTGCACATTTACAAGGTAAACTATTGTAAACCTTCAGCCCACATCTTCAAATCGGTCCAAACTCCCTCAGTACTGACGAAACACCCATTCGTAGGGGAATATACCAGGGTGACTCCCAGAGTCCGTTGTGGTTCTGCCTTGCAATGAATTTCCTCTCTACCATGCTCAACTGGACCATCTCCAATCTTCTTTATATGGACGATATGAAGCTATAAGCAGCAAATAAGCGTCAAATCAATCACCTTCTCTATGTAACACGTCGATTCTCCACCGATATACATATGGAGTTTGGACTGTCTAAGTGCAAGACTCTACATATTGAGAACGGTATTGTCATGAACGGATATGTGCAACTTCCTAATGGAGATATCGTACAGGTGATGTAAAACGGAGAAACCTACAAATATCTAAGATTTCAAAAGGCTACATTGCTAAACCACAAGCAGGCAAAAGCTAGAATCCTGGATTAATACACCAAAAGAGTGAAGTCACTTATGAAATCCGAATTAAATGCAGGCAACTTAGTCCAGGCAATCAACACCTATGCCACACCTGTTTTAACGTACTCTTTTGGAGTCCTGAAGTGGACTAAAACAGAGCTAGATGGTATTCAGAGGTTGACACGAACAATGATGACGAAAAATAACAACCACCACCCGAAATCAACCACTATTAGAACAACATTACCCCGAAAAGAGGGCGGAAGAGGCTTGATTGATCTTCTTAACCAGCACTATAGACAGCTAATTAAACTGCGTGAATTCTTTCATACTAAATCGGAAATCTCAACTCTAATCGGACAATATCCATGGCGGATAAAGATTATTCACCTCTAAGCCTCGCATCGCCAAAATCTGACTTAAATATAGTATTGAACACCGAGAAGCTGCAACACTGGTAACCAAAGGCACCACTACACGGTAGACATCATCATGACCTCAACCAACCGCATGTTGACAAAGAGGTTCCACACAGATGGCATTCTAGCGGCAATCTCTTTCCAGAGTCCGGAGGCTTCATGATAGCTATCGAGGATCAAGTTATTAACACGAATAACTACAAGAAAAATTATTATTTAGGATCCGAACACTCAATCCGAAAAATGTTGAAAGTGCCAACAAACATCAGAGATCATCCAACATATAACATCTGCTTGTAGGGTGTTAGCTAATACCGACTATCTACACCGACATAACAAAGTGTGCAACATCATCCATCAGAAACTGGCCAACAAGTTCGGTCTTCTCTCAATACGTATACACCGTATTACAACTACCAGCCACAGAAGGTGCTCGAAAATGTTAATTTTCTACTCTACTATGATAGGTCCATTATCACCGATAGACAGGTGACGAGTAACAGACCTGATATCGTGCTGGTTGATGGAAAAGTCAATTCAGTCCTTCTTGTCGATGTAGCCATACCGAACACTCATAACGATCTCAACAAACACTAGGAGAAACTAGCCAAATACGCAGATCTCACAATTGAGATTAAACAGATCGCCAAACTGGTATTACAAAAAAATTCAACTTACTGTCTTATACTAAATTTTACGACTAAGGAAATAAAATATAGAAGAAGTAACTATTCATTCAAATATTTATTCCATGTTTAATTCCAATGTGAATTAATAATAAATATATACGTATAATTATAAGGAACACAAACATTTGAAATGTATTATGATTATAAGAACTTCAATCAGTATATCAACATCTCGTGTTTAGAAAGTATAATCAAATTTTAATTTCATGATATTATTACTGAAAATATTATCAATTGAAACAGGTAAAAATAATAATATCCACAAATAATCTTAACAATTAAGAACGAAACTGTGAAAACCATTATCCACAAGTTTTAAGGATAAATTTAATGAAACTAAGTTAATTACCATAGAAAGAAATATTTATTGGAAATATACGATTAATTTTTAGTGTTTTTCGTATTTTCACACTCAATTCTAGTGAAGAATTATATTATTTGAACCACAAGATAAAGCGAATTTGAATGAAGCATGTTATGAATTTAATCGAATGATTTTACGTAAAAGAAGCCCCATTGAAGTCGCAAGCTAACAGGAGACCCCATAACTGGCCCTAATGTGGGACCGAATAGTTCTACTACCGTCCACGGGAGGGAGATACTTATCGGGTTACTATCACCTATAAGCTAGGCAGCTCAGTATACCGAGGAAAAGGCAAGTATTGATGTGCAAATCTAGCTGTGATTGCTGAGTTTTTTATATTTCTTGAGGTATTCATAGCGCTCGATAATGGAAAAGTTCCAGAATAGGATAAAAAAAATAACTAAATTCTGAATTTTTCAATCGAAATTTATGTAACTACTTCCGACAAATAAGGAATTTGAAAAAGAAAATAGGAGACCAAAGAGTGGAGTAAATTGGGGTACGGAGTGAGTTAATTATAGAAATTATATCAATGAATACTATCAAAATCCTGAAAAATCCTATATTTTTGTCTTTGATTACTCTTTCTATATATTCATATTCACTTAACGATTCGTAACAATCCTATTTTCACTCTTTCTATCATTCGTTATGGCTTTTGCCTCGATCCACTTCCCGTTCTACTTAGTATTCCTACAAATGTATGGTTTTATCTCATTTCTTCTTTATTATTTTGCCTTCCCCTATTCTTGTCCATTCTCTCGTTCTTTTATTCAAACTTTTGATCGCATTTCTTATTTTGCTCTTTATTAAGTTTCTTATATTATCTAAACAAAGCAGATGAACAATTTGAGAAGAGTGTATATAAAAAACGATAATTAATTGGCTTAATATCCAAAGATCGCATCCAAATATCCATACCGTACTAAGTAACGGGTTAGAGACTTTGAGCTTAGTATTCTGTTTTTTTTCTTCTGAAAACAGTATGCTTTTATGGGTGCTAGTTTTAGTTAGCAGAACATTCAAAGTTAGATAACTACTTAAATTTACTACAGATACATAAATACCAACAAAATAATATATACAACAAAAAACTAAACTAAGTTACGCCTGCCGAATCTCTAGGAGCAGCTTAGCTTCTATGTCCTTAGAAAAAATGAAGTTATCTTCGATTCAAAACAGCTCGCCTAGTTTCGTATAAGTATGTTGGTTTTCCCTAAAACATTTGCAAGGGATATCGGAGGGGATTGAGTTAATTACATTTTATTAGGACATTAAGGGGGTTATACAAGAAAGGTGACTTGTATTCCCAAAAGTAAGTAACTTGTTAATCTTGGAGTAGAAGTATTATCGTTTTCTTTTCGTCGTTTCCTGCTTTTTTTATCTTAGCGCTATTCAAGTATACTTTTTTGGCTTTTGAATGATGTTCAATTGATAAGTTACTGAAGTACCAATAGGCCAGGATTAAACTTAAGGATCAATTTTTGGACCTTTTCCAATGTTTTCAATTTTTTGAAGGACACAATTACTAATTATAATAGTAGAATATTCCATTATGAACTTTCTGTCTTGATGGTATAAAACTCTGGTTTAATATTTGAGATGATAATTAATACTGTATAAAAAGCATGGTTATGTTTGACGTCATGAAACTAAACTAAAGTTGTCCTCTGCTCGTTAAATTCAAGACTTGAAGCTATGAAATACGACGTACTTACTAGCGATCATATTTTTTATCTTCATAGTAACAAATACTCTTTTTTAATATATTAAATTCTTTGATTATCTCTTGTTTTCCACATTAGCCATACCTAACCATTACCCCCTTCTAATTATCCTTACCACGCTTTCCTCCAACTAAATGAGTTTTAAAAATTTTTTTTGGCTCGAAATATTTCTGAGAAGTCTATCAAACTAATGGTGCAACAATGCAGGAATAATTCTAGCTTAAGATGAAATTTTGTAAATTGAGAACTTCGCAATATACAATTTGTTAATGAAATATACTTTTGAGTAAGAAAACAACGTTAATGAATTATTGATTAGGAAAAGAAAATAGATTTATATTCGAAAGTACTGAAGAAGTGCAATTTAGTAGATATTCATTTGTTCTAGACAAAATTTGGAGCCTTTAGTCTAAAATTAATTGTAAACAAATCTTTCAATTGATACTAAACATTGAAACAGTCGTTCATAATAGACCACAATATGTCATTTCCATGAATAAAAATGACAAGTTTTCTGTCCTGAAGTTAGCTGACATCCACTTTTGCTTTGAGATAGGATATAAACATAATGACAAATTTTTCTCTCTGTTTTCCAATTTTTATTTATAGAAGAGTAGTTTTATAGAATACTCAAAAAAATCAGATTAGTTTGAAGTCGATCAGCAAAATCTAACTAAGATATATCAGGAAAAATCCAATAAAAAATCTTCTCCATTATAGGTACGATCCATTGTCAAGAGAAGGAGAACCATCAGAGACAGTATGTGTCTTAGTTGGTTAATGTTTCTATTTCGAAAATGCGCGAAACGATTGTAAAGAGAAACGATCGCAATTAATCTCCTTACCTTTTGGGAGAGATATCCGCCACCGTTACCAAGGCAACCGAAGGTCTCCAGCAACCGATTTCAACCTTACTACGTTATAACCCAACAACTGTTATAGACCAGGCGAGCAAAATGATTCCAAATGCACCGTTACATGCTTTAGAAAAATTTGTTATACGAAATTCCCATAACAGATTGAATTGATAATATGGAGTAGTGAATATATGTTCATGAAGCTCAAAACCACAGCAATGTTTTCACTATTGATTTTATTGAGAAGGAACCGGAAAGCTGGAAACGCGTTATGAGTAATAAGATGTTCACTGCAGAATGAGGTCAATCAAGAAGTCAAACTTATATCTCAAACACTTGAATATATTAAATATTGTAACGTTTTTCGTATTTATTTACACTCGTCCTATTCGTTGGATCTCTTATGTTCTCTTTTATTTACACACTATGCAATTGATTTATAATAATTTACTCATAAATATCACTTAAATAATTTATACGATTACTTTTACTAATTCGTTCTTTTTTCTCTACGACTATTTATTCAAAACTGAACTAACTGCGTTAATACAAATAATTTATATACCTCAATAAAATTCTACAGAACTCTAGAACAAAAAGGAGCAAAAGAAATAAATGAATAGAAACTAATTAATTTTAAGATTCCATTGTAGTTGGACAGGGCGGGCCTAAGGACCTATTTCGCTAGCTTGTTCGTAAAAATATGATTGCGAGGCTACTAATGTAGTTTATAAAGTTTCGAAAGCGATTGGATTAATCAATTTATATACAAAATTTCAGCAAAAGATTATGAACTAAACTATTGAATTCTGACTGGACATGGCATATCACATATACATATTGTTGGTTTCATGTAGGGTTACACTTGACGGTAAAGTGTAATTCTTAATATTACGATTCAAAATACCTGATATCAAAAGAAATCGCTTGACAAATAATGAAATCTTATGCATTTTTATTATTATCATTTCAATGTAACAATAGTTAATTTGATATGATCCTAACAGTACAGTGGAATGGAGAAGAAAGTATTTAATGCTGAATTTGACAGTGCCATTTTCCAAATGATGAGTTTACAAAATTGTCAGACATTAATTAATAGAAAAGAAATTATTATTTTCGATTAATAGTAGATAGTTAATTTTTGGTTGGACAAAATTGGTTGGTCACCTATTTTGCCTCTGTCACGCTGATTCTAGCATTGAAATATTGTTTAAAGGTTTTGATGTTAACTTCTCCTCGGTGATGATTTAACAGAAGGGGTGAGGTACTTTCAGTAATGTCACTGCAAATGATGTTTGAAACAATCCCCTTTTTGTTAATCATTTGTTGGGTGTAAGTAGTCACCACAGCTGGTATTTTCCATACTACTTGTCGCTGAATCGGCAAGTAAACGGTCAGGTTTGGCAAGGTAATTCATTTGACTGTATTAAAAAAATTAAAATTGAATCAAAATTACATAAAGTGATCAAACATGAACATTACTTCTCGAAAATAGTACTTCAACAGCTCACCTCGTTGAAATATCTCTCCAATTACTTCCCTTGATATTAGGAGTTGTAATTCAGAAAGTGATAAGGTCAAATATAAGTTTAACCTGAGGTTTTTCCTGACTCTTTTTGAACCAATTCTCTAACAAAGAAATGCCTGACATTTATGCGTTTTATCATACAATGGAAAACTTGGTTCTGTTATTTAAAAACTTCTTCTGTAGCTTTATATACTAACCCTCTTTAGTTGTAAAACAAGTTACTGAAGTTTGTCATTGGCTCATTAAGAACAGGATGTTTGATACCCCAGCTTAGTTAGAGTCAATGAATTCATACCTTGTGTGAATACATCCTGTTTCTGGCCAATCTTATTCTTTCCTTCTTTCCTTCTATCAAGAGTTCAAGCAAATGATACCTCTCGCTCCATGTCACATGATGCATGTCTGCTATTTTCCTACGTTTTATCGTGTCAGGAAAATCACGTTTTCTTCCTATTCTCTTCAGAATTATTTGTTGGTCTGTAGGTCCACATCTCAAATACCTGCAATCTGTTAACTTTCAGTATCCAGCAGGTCATTCTGTACAATAGCACTGACCATACGTAGAATTTTGTGAATTTTATTCTGAGGTTTAGGTGAAAGACAGAGTTCGTGAACACATTTTTGAATTTCATGAATGAAATCCTTGCTTTTTCTATCCTGCACTTGATCTCTACGTCTGATGATCAGTATGGACATAACTAAGTCCCCAGATAGTTAAATTTTATCACTCATTCAATCAATATTTTTGCTATTGTATGATAGTTTAACATTCTCGAACTCATCTACTACAAAATTTTGTCTTTTTTATGTTAATATTGTTTTCCTTAGCCGTATTCCAAGTATATCTAGGAGCCTTTCGAGGTCATTCATATTATCTGCTATCAAGAATATGTCATCGACATATCGCATACTGTTGATCCATGTGCAATTTACTTTTATGCCTAATTTTTCACCTTCGAGGGCTCCTTCAAAGGTTAAACAAGCGTGGAAAGAGGACACATCCCTGCCAAACAATTCTAATAATTTTCTGTGCCTTTGAAAGTTCGTTGTCTACTCTAAGTGCAACTGGTTGACTGCAATACAAGTTTTGCAATACAGCAAAAACCCTCTGGTCTATGTCAAGTCGCCTCACTATTTGAAAGAATCTATAATACATATAACCATCTTTCCTCTGGTCGTGGTAGCTCTGAACAACTTACAAATAGTACCGAGACCCTATGATAAAGGTTTAGATAGATTATTTTACGATATCACGCCGAACAGTTCTAGCTGCCGCTTGAATTCCATATTTCAATTTACAAATATTATATAGATACTTGTATGATAAATAAATGTATACTTTTGATTTTAAATAGGTACTCAACGTAACTTGTAGCTGTTTTATATTTTTATTTGAATTTTACATCCTGTTTTTCATTAGGAGATGAATCTTCAGCTACATCTAAAACACTTATATGAGAACACAAACAATTAAGATTGTTGTTATTATTAATTATGCACAAATAAATTGTTTTTATGGTAGGATGTCTGAATTTCAGTCTGCTCACAAAATTCTATCCCATGTCTCAGAATAAGATATTATTATCATCATGTTTCACAGTGAAATTGAAATTAAAACGTACCTACACGATTTTTATAAGGTGCCAAGGTGTAAACATTAACTGCTATGCTGACGATTTTTACTATAGCTGAGGATAAGGACGTCCTTCAGATAAAGCTTTACAACAAAGTGGAAAAAATGGAAATATATCTTCATAGAAAACTGGATCCTTCACAATATCTGAACGTTGCATATTGGTTGTCTACAATGAGAAGGTTTATCAGGTTATGAGCTGCAAGTACCTTGCAATCAACCCATCAAAACTCTAATCAAAAAAGTGTTGTTGGTTTTTTCAAACAGTTGAGATGAGAACTTCAAACTTCACAGGAACAGAACTAGGACAAACAAATTTGAAGATGTTATTAGAGAGGTCATAGTTAGAAAAACAAAATGGAGAGTTTATCATGTATGGAAGTTAGTATTCAGTATTTAAGAAGCCGAGTATTAGCTTCAAAACAGGACTATTTTATAAGAAGAAGAAGAAGCATTAACTATATTTAAAAATCACAAATTTTCAATACCGTTGACAAGAGTCCATCCATCCATCAAATATAATGTTTATAATCGTTGTAGAAAGCCAACTTCATCCATACTGATAAATACTTGTAAATTAGGTTTTGTATATTTTATAGTTGAATTTCCATATGGGATCGAGCATAAATCGTAAGAACATGGCGTAATAATTCAATATGTGCTTCATTTTTTTCTTTATTCTTGTTTCTTGGCCTATAACAGATCCTACGTATTTTTCAGAGACCCTCGAACACATATTAAGGATTTGAAAACGTAGGTGTATTATTGAGGCTTCCACCGACAAAGAAAGAATCATTAGATAGAATAGGAAAGGAGAATAATCTGGGTTACAACCTTTTTAAATATCTCATTTCCAGAGGAAAATCCCTGTTTCAGCGAAAAAAACTTCAATACTTAAATAAATAGGGAAAATAGGCATTCTGTTCTTTGGTGGAAAAAGAAATATTTCACGTTTAATCATTATGAAATTTTTATATTCAAATCCATAAAATCTCACTATAAATAAAAATAATACAATGGTTCCATTATAATGTTGGTTACATGTTAAATTTACTTCAATGTTATCAACCGGTACTTCCGCCAAAGTTTGAAGTTGTGTGTTCGCCATAATTTAGATCTTGAAATGGGAAAAGTTTTATATAACGTGACGAAACTTCATTCATTGTACATCACTTGATTTATTGGAAACTTTTTCTCAAACTAATGAGCTACGATTATAGACCAATACACATAGAATCTATTTGCAATTTCAAAAGCAAGGAAACTTTTTATTTCATTTATTCTTATATTGAATATGTGATCAGAAATTGGATGTTGACCGTGGTCAATAAGCACCGAATCATGAAATGTACTTTTATTCGAGATACATACACTATTTTTCCTGAATAACATGAAGCAATTGTCACAGTTACAATTATTTAGTACCAAACTAATATTAATATACAAGACATTAATTTGAAGCTTCTTTGACTTGGCCTACAAATTTTCCGAATTTTGAGTTTGATGAACCATTTATTCTAGATGCACCTATAAACCTAAAACAACTGAATCGGGTGATCGCAGTGGTCAAAGAATGTATTATTTATTTAGTCTAACTAATTTAACTAGAAAAAAGTAATTTGAAAAGTTGGAAGTTGATTAGATCATGTTACAATTAGGATAAATGATTTTATTTCTTAAAATGAAATTAAGTAGAGCTCATCAATGAATTACTTCTTAATGAATGAAGGTGCAATCATAGTATTTTTGAGATTAGCACCTCGAACGTTCATATTCTTTATATCAACATCTTTAAAATTTAAATCATATAATCAGTCACTACTTAAGAAAATTTCGTCTTCCTGATGAAATAGTTGCGGATCACAATGCAGAAACTTTACCATGAATGTGAATAAAATGTTTGCTGGGATAAAAAGTTCATATACTGGACTAAAAACCTTTTTATGTAGAATTCGATTTTATTGTGTAGATGGCCTCAAGACTATGGGTTACATACATTTTTAGTATTGTTAAAAACTCGTTCACGACATGGAGCTGGCTCTGCTCGGTTATGATGCAAGAGTCTAAAGTTTGGCAAGTGCTGGTTTTTTTATATTGTTTTCTCATATACATTCATATTGCTTTCACAAACCAGTTTTTGAGAACGCCTTTTTGTTTATGTATTTATTTATTTACATTCTAGAATTATTCGAGCTCTGGTATAAATACATGCATGTTTAGCAGGTAGAAGTCAGTATATAATTGAATGTCAATAAATAAAGTAAGAAAAAAAGTATATCAATTCACCCTACTGTTAGTGATAGATATATAGAAAAAAAAATTATGATTACATTCTTAGTGAAGTTAATTATAGTATTTATTATAGTTACAGTCAATTAAAATAAATTAGCTTAGGCTGCTCCATTTTTCTCACTCTGTAGGAAAGTATCGAATCGATACGTTGTTGCAGATGGCGACGGTAGAATACCCAATTTATGAAGGTGCACCGGAAAACACCTATGGTTTAATTTCAGTAGCGTTATAGTTGCTGTGTATTTTTTACTATAATCAATATTCGTTATGTGTGGAATGTTATTTGGTGATTTGGATGGATCTGTAAATAGATACTTTCTGTTGTTTCGCTGATGTTATTGTAAGATTTTCTTCATCTAATTCCATTAAATTTTATTATTCAATATAGTTGCTTTCGAGGGCTATATAACAATTATAGCGGTCATACAATTTTTCGTAACAAGCTTCAGTTTCGCCGATAATCTTTTCAACGTAATAAAATTTCTGTCCACTGAGTATCAACTTCATATCTGAGAAAAATAAAAAGTCACCAAGAGCCAGATCTTCAGAATACGGCGGCTGCAGAAGCCCATATCATGCAATATAGGCATAGTTTTTATTGACTTGTGGCAGGGTGCAAGGTCTACGTCCGTTTTTTGCTATTTCGCCCCCCAAACACTACGTAATGGTCGCTGTTTCTATTTTTCTCCTTTCTAGGAAAGTAATTCAATATTATACTATAGCGCATTCCAAAATACCGATACAGTAAACCTGTCAACTCACTTTTGCGTATCTCCATGATTTAGAGTTGATTAATTACGTGACGTCCACTCGACTGGCTGTCGTTTAGACTCCGGTGTGAAATAATGAAGTCTATCGATTGTAAGAAAATTATTTTGTGGAGTATTTAAATATTTTCGTCGATGACAGTCACTTTTTCATCAGGGCTACTTCCGCCTCGTTTAAACTTCAGTTGATTTTCCTGTAGCAAAGTTCCAATTATGTTTATCCAGCCAAGTCGTGTGCATCAATATTATTTTTTGCGATAAAGTAATGTTTCTCACATTTTTCTAGCGAACAAAGGTTGCTTCAACCAATATCACGAGCTAATAGTACGATAACTGTTAAATTTATACAGTATGTACAGTCGGTCTACGAATTTTTAGTGCACTTAATGTTTGTACTGATTCATCGAAACTACAGCAATAATTTCTTCCCTTTTTAGCTGGGCCACCAGTTTCGCTAATTTAAAATTATTAACGTTTAACAAGCGCATCTACTACGGGCTCCATAAGTTAAAATAAATTCAGTTCATGTTTAAATGAAAAAACATGGAAAACTTTATAAACGCACAACTTTCTACATGCAAAAGTAGTTCTACCATGAAGTTACTTCGGTAATAGACATGGTACTGAAAATCATTGATTTGATTGTATTCTCAAGAATACTGTAACTTGGGCTGCTTCTCTTTGGTTATAACCTGTACGACGATAAAGAAGTTTAAAGGAATAATATAAATTCTAATAATAACCATTATAGTAGATAAAGCTTTTGAATGAAAAAAGGGATAAAATATTTTGAAATTACATAATGAGATATTGAAATTTTCTCCCTTATGTTATCAGATATATACATAGATTCACCTCAAATTGAAGTTGAACATGAGCAAGTGTTAAATATTTAAAGTAAAAGTCTCAAGTCTCAAAAGTTTGTATTTGTACAAAAAATATTCATTTTCGCAAACAAATTTTATATTAATTTCAATTGATATTGATCAAAGTGGAATATAAGGAAGAAATAATTCATTAGTATAAGAAGTTATTCAGTTACCTCAAAATCCAAATTAAAATTGTGTAACGAGACACTAATAAATAAACAACTAAAAATAGATAAAACAAATGTAATGGAAAAATACAAAATCTATCTGAATTTTTTCAAAAAATCTCTATTTTCAGACAATATTCGCACATAGTCCTAATAAATTCAAACTATGAGTGAATGTGGTGGTAAGAAATTAAATTGTAATAATCATCATGAATCAAGTAAAGTCGATAACGTTGGATTTTTAACATAACTGAATTCGCACTTTACTTTCAATCAAAACTTTTCGAGTTTTCATCCTGTATAGACTTTCACACTATCTATAAGAATCCTTCCAATAAAAAAGTAATTCATAAACTTTAAAATTCTCATCAGAATAGCTTTAATTTCAACGTTTAAGTGAATGAAATATCTTGTATACCAGAGGCTTCACCAAATTTTCAAATAAGCGCATCCACCGTAATTTTCATTCTAAGTATAATCCTCAATTACATTCTTCTAATTATGTACGTAGTATAAAATTATTTTTATAGAAACTGTTTGTTAATATTCACTTCCATACTCAAGTTATTCTAATGCATTATCAATTTTTATTCTTATAACCTTTACATAACGCAAATATAGGCTCTTTTTAGTAAAATTAGTCGTTTTTAATCGTTTAAGAATGGTTCAAAATCTACACAATAAAACTAAATTCAAAAATATTCGTCCACCAACGCATCTAGATGGTTCTAGGAATCAGAAATTTCATGGACAGCAGATTTAAGACACTCATTCAGGCAATAATTTTGAGAAATGCAAGGGTCACTATTTTTCTAATGATAAAGGAAACATTAAAGAGATTAAAACTCGTAACAATGAAGAGATCGCTCCCTTGAAAGAACAGTCGGAAAACTGGTCAATATGAATTTATTATATACCAACACTCATCACTCTTAGAAGTTTATAATTTCATACGTTGGATTTTCACGAGATTTAATATCTAAAAGTTGGAAATGTGGGTAGTGGTGTTCATTCTCAGTTACAATTACCATTCACATAAAATCATCCGAAATTTAATGGACAGCTTTAGTATTATAGAAGCACTATCTAAAACTTTTTATCAATCAGTCAAAGGAAGGTATATAATGGTAGTAATATATTTTTTCCTTTCTGTATAATCTGTTCAATGCTGAATTACAAGTGTATCAAAAAAGGTGATCTTCCCTCTAGAATACATAAAAATCTGAAATACTTTGGGATTGCTAAGTCAAAAATTTTCGTAATGCCATACGTATTCAAGATAAAGGACATTGAAGAAAAAACATTATACACATTTCTTATGATTTTGCCGCAACTACTGGCAACATTGTATTGAAACTTGAATCTTGTGATTATTTGTTTAATTAATACATTTATCATTACTTCATACCAACATCGGATATTACTTCATCTTTTTCAAATTAAAATATTCCTAAAACGGTAGAAAAGATCAAGTTTTTGGTTGTGATGTTAAATAATGTTTAAGTTCACATAAAATTTTCCTTAATAAATATAATATTGAAAAATTATTACTTGGTACGAACATACAAAATCATTGAATGTATTAGCTTCTAAAACATATTTGTATGAAATTTCAATATAATGTTGCCAGTAGTTGCGACAAAATCGTAAAAAAATTATTTTTCTCCAACGCCCTTTACCTTGAATACGGATGGCGTTACTTACGGAAATATTTTTCACCCAGCAAACCCCAAATATTTCTTAGTTATTTATCTATCCTATGGACGGGATCACCCTTTCCTGAAACACCCTGTTTAGGTAAAATAATTGGTTTTGTATTATGACATGTAAAAAGTTATTCTCTTGAGTAAGTTTCTATTTAAAATAACTCAAAGGTGTTTTTGTAGTAAACAATTTGCGCACAAGAACATTATTGCCAACAATATTTCGTAACTTACACTATAACGACTAACTTTTATTTTCATAGATAGAATTTCAAGATCTCGTTCGATTAATTGGTTTGGGACATATTAAGGAGCATTGGTAATGATGCTTAGTTGTAGTATTTCAGCATTTGAATTACTCGCTTTGCCCCATAGCTGTAATCCTTAAACCTATATTAGCTTTGATACAGCTTTGTATATCAGCAGTTTATTTTCCAGAATTAACCAACTAACCAATAGTACTGTTTGAGTTTTATACCCAACTGTTTCTTTTTCATGAATATGATGATTTCCCATGTTACAAGAACACATTTCATTTCATTTGCTTAAATCTTACATGTCTTCAATCATTTTTTTGATTTACTTAGATGCAATTAAAGATGTCAAGAGTTTTGATGCGATTCAAGCAAAGCTGTATCCACTTTATGTATTAAAAGACATAATGAACTAACAACGCTACCTTGGAAAGCCCCTGATTTGATTCTGTGTATTCCATTTGATTGAAAAATTTGGTCTTTTACATATAATATGACGATACTGTATAATTGGTGTGGTACTAGTCTCTTCAGATTATATTGCATGCGTTTGTTCTATATCTTATGAAAGGCTAGAATATATCTGGAAGTGTAGCCGAATAATACCTCTTGTTTTCGAGATCGCTGCTATTTTATTAAAAACCAAAGAACTTGTTCTAAAGTTACATGGCGTTTACGAAATCCAAATTTATGATTGGTTATTACTTATTTCCATTCTTGAATTGCATTAAGTGTCTTAACCAGCTTTACGAAGACTTTTGAGATAACTGGTAGAAAGCTCAAGGGTCTTTATGAACTTAAATAATTGATAATTCAGAGAAGTATTTGGCCAGATTTTTTGCAGCGCTATGAAACATGGATCCATCACTTCAGTCCAAAATCAAAACGATCTTCATCTGAGTGGACTGAATGAACCACGTCCGAAGCGTCCAGTTAGCTGGGAATGTTATGACTTCAGATATGGTATCTGCATAGAATATTATTTATCAACTATTTCCAATATTACATAGAGTTGTGGGATCGTTTGAATGCAAAAATTAAATAAAAACGGCCTCATATATCGAAGAAGAAACCACTGTTTCACCAAGACAATGCACCGATTCACAAATCGATGGCAATGATGGTTGAACTCCACTCAGAATTGCTTCGTTATCCGACATATAGCTCAGATCTGGCACCCAGTGACTACTGGCTCTTCGGTGATCTTTCGCCAGAAAGAAATTAAGCTCAAATGAAGAAGCAATTGCTGAAATTGACCCCTATTTTGAGGCAAAACACAAATCCTTCTACAAGCACAGCATCGAGAAGTTGCAGAAGCGTTGGAATGATTGCATTGCTTTTGAAGCAGATCACATTGATGAATAAGAATGAATAATGAATAAAATCTATTATTGGCAAAACAATGTGTTTCTCTTAGTTAGTCACACAGCTGAGTGATGCATATTATGTAAAAGTATGTAAGCAATGATAGTGTTTTTGCTAAATTGTTATTGCACCTCATTTTCGCAAGTAATAGAGGGAAACGTCTTCTCACACCCCGTAGACTCACTACGGACAATTTGTTAAACATTAGTAAAATTTTCTCCCTGTGGGGACATAAATTTCTCATATAGTTTTTGTTTATTCCGTTTCAGTTGATGAGCTAAAAGTGCGAGCAATATGGTTAGTAATTTTTAAACAGTTGACTTATTAACAACACCAAAGTTGCCGAGAAAAAAATACAAACTATAACTATCTGTAGCAAGATATTCCAACATCATTAATAATATAGTGAGTGAGTGAGAATGCTCTTGATAAATTAAAAAAAAAATTGATAGGGAAGTACAAAAACATTATACAAGTTGATTCATTACGATAGAATCTGAACAATTTGTTTTGTTTGCAAACCTCTGTTCAATTTCATGACAAATAAGTCGAGCAGTGGATTTTTGTGAGAGGAACCGTTTATAAAATCCATCATCAGACCAAAAAGTGTCGAGAGCAATTTTGTGTAGAACCAAAGAAGCTGAATTTTCTGTATTTTTTCTATTAATTCCTCATCAAACAAATCTTCTATAGCTTTCTTCGAGGTAGATATCCTGACAATGTTCTGTCAGCAGTTTGAAATTTTATATTCACGGTGCTAATAAAACATGTTTAGGATTCAAAATCCTGAGTTCGTAGACCACAGATCTCTAAATCCTCGGACCTGAATAAACATTTTCAAACCGGAGCATGTGCAATAACTCTATTTAAATTTTTTTATCATATTTAACAAGTAATAGCTTCTACCCTTTGTGTTTTTCCACGTACAGGTAATCAAAAATAAACGTGTTAGTCGACTTTACATTTACAATTATCATCGATAAATCTTGTAATTATTTAGTAACATGGATAACATTTTATTGTCCTAACTAGTTTTTAATTCAAATTATGATTTTACATGATCATAAATCGTTTGTGGAGGAACTCATACTGAACAATGCATGCGCATTCGACACATCTAGAAGATATTCAGAATCCATTCGGAATATATTCAAATTATTTACCACGTACAAAGCTTATGTCTTCGAAAGCATCCGTATTGAATATTTATATACAGAAAGTCAATAGATGTAGTCAAGCTGAGAAATTGAATACGTCAAAAACAGAATATCTGCAGGTAGGAACAACAAAATACGATATAAGAAATAGTCTGCACAGAGGGGAAAAAACCTTCACAAACTCTGACCTAAGCACAAAAATGTCATTATACAAAGTCATATTGGAGCCTATTTTAACTTACGGATGTGAGTACTAGCAACTAACACATAGACAGGAGAAAATATAGAGGCTATGGAAATGCACTTTTTAAGAAGATCGTGCAGGATATCTCGAAGAAAGCATATACGGAATGAAGATATACGAAAAAGAATAGGTCGAGTATGCACGACTTCAGAAAGAATACAACTAAGCAACTGCTCTGGTACGGACATTTGATGAGGATAGAACAGAACAGATGGCCAAAGAAAGCATTGATGTATCAACCGCAAAATAGAAGGAGACGACGAAGACTCTGAAGGACCTGAAAGGAAGGAATCGAACAAAATATGAAAAACAGGGCTATCCAGGAAAACGAATGGATAGATGGAAAGTGTGACGTACGAAGTGAAGAATGCGGCAAAGGAAGCTGTAAGATCCCCTCTGTAAATATACAGTGTGTCAACTTAAGTCGGAACCATATGTAAAACTTCTTTATTAGTGGCTTGATAAGAAGTTCTACATGGTCCCAAAGTTGAAATACAGCCATCTGATATCAATTTTTTAAAGCAATATACGAGGTTTGTCAAAAAAATTGAATTATGGGCAAATATAAAGTATCGTGAAGAAAAAATAGAACTTGTGTTAGTTATTGTAGACAATTACAAAACATATAAAGAGGCCGCAAATATTTTTAATATTTAATAATAATAATAATAGACTATCGCATAGAAACATTAGGCATTCAACAGTTACAGACATTTTAAATTAATTTGAGGCTTTGTAATAAAAACTCGGAACCAATATTCTTTTAAGCCGAACGTATGGTTTAGTGTGTACAAAAATAAATTAGTTGTACCTTTTCCTCGACATTCCTTACCATAATTAGAAAATTGAGTAAGTGATATTTTGCACGTTACAAGAACGTAAGACAATTTGGTTCCGTTAAAACGGAAAACTCCTTGAAAATATGTTTAAAGGGAAGGCCATTCACCTCCGCTTGAATTTTTTTATAGAGTTACTTAAAACAGCAGCTTTATCAGCGAGGACCATTTGAAGATGTAGACCATTTGGAGAGGATTATTTCTGAAAGATGCCAACAAATTACTCCAAATATGACACAGAAAGTAATACAAGAGTTTGATAAAAGAAAAATTAAATGTTTACAAAGAGAAAGTGGATATGTCGAAGCTGTAGGACATTAAATTAAATTTAATTATGTTTGTTTCTGTTTAATAAATATTTTTGTATGGATTTTTCAAATTCTACAATAAATAATTATTATGCATTCATTACATATGTAAATTGCAAGGTTGTTCAAAAACAGGTAATAAATAGAAAGGTTATCATATTTTTAACAGGTAAGAAAGATAAATTGTAACCAGCAAGGATAATTAATATGGAATGATTAGTAAATAATTACAAAACCTGAATTTTCATATAATAGCTGTAATTGCATATATGAATATAACTTTTGATTTAAAACAACTTTACTTCATAACATTTTTCTGAATTGTGAAAAATAAAGATACTTTACTCTTGCACAAAATTCAAATTTTTTGACAAACCACGTATACTGCTTTAAAAAATTGATATCTGATGGTTGCAATTCAACTTTTGGACAATGCAGAATTCTTTATTAAGAATAACTTTTTTCATGAAACCACTAATAAAAAAGTTACCATATGATTCCAACTTAAGTAGACACACTGTATAAATAATTGAGCCACTGTTTTCAGGTTATACTTTTAAAAAATTGTTCAATTGACTGCCCAATAAATCATTTGGAATATTATTATTCAAAGGCTTAATTTATTAGGTGAAGAAACCGAATTTTTAGTTATTCATCTATTAAGTCATTCTTTTTTTTGCCACAAGTGTTTCAATATTTTGTGATTGATACAAAATAATATTCAACGTACGGTATTTAGTTGAATGTCAATTAAAAAATATACAGGCAAAAAAATTGCATGATTCAAATAAATATTGTGGCTTGGAATGAATATATTCTCAATAAAATTAAGACCCTGTCTCAAAATCCAAACGAAACCATCATGTTGAACACCATTTATAACACCTGTAAATTAATGAAAACGTTCCCTGGGAAGTCACTACGACAGCATCTACATAAGAGGCGGCGTTCGGGGGTGTGCGCCCGTCCCTTTCCTCGACTATCAAGACCACATGTAACAGTTTCCTCAAGTTAGTTTGTGCTCTAATAATGGTCCCACCCTGCAGTCCTGCCCCCGTAATTAAGCGACTACTGCTAGTAGCACTCTGCTAATTAAATACAGTGAGGCACACACGTCTCTACCACACGCTGCCAAAATGGCTGCCGTCTCTCTGCCACGGCCTCCAACTCCCTTTTACGAGCCATCCCCGAAACCCCAAAATCGTATACTCTCTCATGCTGCCCTGGACCTAAATTAAATTTAACTATCCACGTTTCGACTTGTTATTTCACCTTTCACAGGCACATATACACACTAATCGAATGTTCAATAGTTCAATAAATCATATATGAAGTTCAACCGTAACTCACAACGTTTTTTGTTATCTACAGGATGATTGATGAAGGGTGACGACATAACTTATATAGGATGGCGTTGTCTTATAATTATAGGCAGAAAATTATTTTTGGCCTTATAAAACTTTTTCTACAAAAATATGACCAACTTTATAGCTGTAATCTATATCATGCAATGTATAATAACTAAATACCATTGCGTTTTTAATAATATAGACCTTCATTAAAATGAGTGATAATTATTTTCTTCCGTTTCTTCTTTTCATCCGATACGAAATATAAACAACTTATAAGACGGTTTAGGCGGTCAAGATTTATTTAGTAGCTCTTCTTTTTATGTTTCTTATCAATCTTACTACGTTACTATTTCAACATATATCTCTTATTCCTCTTCTAGTCAATTCTTGTCTAGTCTACCTTGTACAGATGCCTTGCCCTTCACATTACATTTCTCCGAATGAAATTTATAATAATTTTGTTGTTTGTCCGTTTAGTTTCACCTTTATTCTCAGAAACAGTGTTTCCTTGAGCGATATCGTCCTCGTCTGCTGATAATGTCTTCTTTAATAAAAGGCAAGCGCACAGAGAGTAAACCCTATTACACTTTGATAGTATGAGTAGGTTGTAGTGTTTGAGAAAGACGTGCCTCGCTAACTGATTTCACAAGCTTGCAATTCATCAAAGAAACGAGTCCCAAGAAATTGACATCCCGGCTCTCTTCAGGAAAGCTCGGTGTTCATATGCCACATCTGCCTGTCAAGTATGTCTTGTAAATACTGCTTTAGGTGGTATTATTTATGTTGAACAGCTCTAAATAGCATTTGTCGTGGTAGTATCAATAAAACAAAGTTAGATCGGTGACCTTTCTTATCGCTCTAAGCTGTTTAAGTTTCTGGTCAACTCTGGATCCTGTAAGTCAAATTGTTCTCTCCCGTATCTAGTCGAGCATCCTCCTAGTATGCTCGGGAGCCGAGCACCAAACTAGCGATCAATACTCCAAAGATGGGGAAATTTGGGCCTTGTAGACGATTAGAAGCTATTGCAAAGTTCAAGTTTTTGTGGAGCTGCTCTGGCTAAATCGGCAAGGTGAGTATGCCAGAATATATTGCTCTCAACCTCAACACATGACAGGTGAGTTTGCACTGCTAGTCATATTTTATGCCCAGACAGGACTCAATCCTGTGCCCCAGACCAGCCTTCTTTATTAAAACAGCAGCCTGGGTCTATGCTGCATTAAATTCAATCATAATGCTTTCACTCCTTTCCAGAATGTTATTAAGATCGGTATTGATGGTGGTGTACTGTTGCTGCCTACGGATTTGGAGAAGGAGAGTAAGTGCAAGTAGAACTTCTCGATTATGAAACAGGATAGAGTCGCCGGGGGCCATATCTGGTTGGTTGTCAACTAATTAGAAGTGCGAGGTGTGAATTTTAATCAAGGCGAATACTTAAGTATGAGAAGGTACAAATTGTCCAGATGGAAAAGCACTTTATTTTTCTTCGAATGCAGTCACCTTATCAAGCTATAATGCGAAGTACTCTTCTTTTATTATTTCAACTTTTTGGAGATGAACAAAATCACATGAGTATTCCAAAAAATAACCACAATCACTTTTATGGCCAATGAAACCGTTTTTATCTTTTTCGGAGCAGGCTCTGTTATTTTACGAATCCACGCAAAAATGTCGGCTATTTTGCTTAAGCGTAAATACTATGGGCTGGAAAATGTTCCTTCGAATGAGCTTTTGGTCCAAAATTAACAAACACGGCACATAACGTGCTGAAAGCTTACGATTGTCATCAGTCAAGCTGATACTACCTAAAATTTAACGGTCTTAAATGATATTGTAGAGTCTTCATATGAAGCGTTCAAATATTCTATAATTTGCTTAGTTGTATTGCCTCTCAAAAACAAATATTTAATTATCGCTCAATACCAAATTTCCTCCATTTTTAGATAAGTCTCCCAAATTTCGCACGTATACCATTATTAAACAAAAACAGAAATTTTAGTGAGAATATCTATTGAGTGTTGTCACACTTAGGTTGGCATCGGAAACTTTTCGGATAACCTTCGTACTGAAAAAGAAATGAGCCACAACTCTTCAATTGCAGTGTCCTCACATCCACAGCCATACATAAACATTGTGGCATTGCAGCTTTTCGACTGATTGAAGTAGAGATACGTTTGTTCTTTTACTCATAAATCTTTATTCATTATTATAATAGATTTGTTTTCGACATATTTCAGGATACTCTCAAACCAGAGTTCAGAGCGATCTACTTTCATGCTCTCGAGATATAAGGATCATGATACTTTTCTTTACAAATCCATAATCATTTCTTCTATAAGTTAATATGCGAGTAAGTCACCTTTTAGTCCTTGAAAGCCTTTTGGTAAACGTTATTGAGCTGCTTATAATGGTTGTGTCAAACCATAATTTTTTGATTGTATGTCCAGCATCTAGTCATTTTCTTGTCATGCCATTTTACATGGGTAGTTGCGTCACTAATTGAATTATGTCTTGTCCTGGAAAAGTTAAGTTTGTTTTATTTTTTGTGCAAGTGTCACGATTTAAGTTCTGATTCACGTCGTGGTCTTCAATTGCAGCGAATATTTGTTGGTTCCGGAATTTATTCATTGAAATAAAAATTTTCCTTTTGTTGATGTTACCGAATTTGGTATATATTCCTCTTTATAAATTTGTGAGAGTAAACGAAATAATCTTTTCAAAACGACTTCTGTGGTAGAAAATATATGTTTCAAATTTTCATATATTATGTTACACGGGATTTGTTTGTATTTGAATTCTAATTGTTTTAGACTACTTTTCAATTTATTATCGTCACTGTATTGATTTGGATTTAATCTTAATTAGAAAGGTCAAGAGAAATATTTATATTCACTATCTCCCTTTTTCGTTTTCCCAACAATAAAATTAAAATCTTACCATTCTATGTATACCTACAATATTTATCCAAGCATAAAAACAAATATACAGAGTGAGTTTTATGTATGGTACGCCTCAATTATCTCGGAAACGGTTTGAACGATTTTCATAAATTTTGTGTACAAGGGTCTTGTGATACGGTTGGTATTATAGTAGTATTCACATTGTTGTCAGATCCTTCTCTTTTCCGGAAAAATAATAAATTCTGTATATTTTTCGCTTTTCGTTATCCTTCTACTTATCCTTAAATACTTATTATTTTTCATCTAATGTTCCCTATACCTAAATGCCATAATTTTGGAGTTAAAGCTACTCCGCCGAAGTTAAAATAATACATTTAGGTGGCGATGACTGCTACAATATCAAATCACACGTTTCAATGAATTATTATTGTTGAAGTTTATTGGAAGTCACATTGGACCGTGTATCTGGAAAAGAACGAATTGATATTTTAATGATATTAGGATATGGTGATAGGCATAGAAATCAAAAAGAAACGTGTGATATCTTCAATAATTTATATCCTAACCGAAATCCCAAAACGTTTAACGAAACTGGTCGAGTAGAAGATTTATCTAAATCAGGGCGCAGGAAAACTGCATTAACTGAAAACAAATATTTAGATGTTTGTGTCCTATTAGAAGATGATCCACACTTGAGTACTAGACAAATATCCAGGGAGCTTGATTTTTCTAAGACACCCGTAATGAAAATGTTACGTGATAAGAAATTCCATCCATACAAACTCAAGAGTTTTCAGATGACAATTTTGATAGGTGGAGAGAATTTTCTAAGTAATTTTAATTTTGCGATGAGGCCACTTTTTGTATTAGTAGAAACGTGAATTGACATAATTGTAGATACTGTTCAGGTAACAATCCTCGTTGGATGCGTGATTCCCACACTCAGGTTAACTTGTATGGTCCGGCGTATTTCGATTTATTGGAAAATGGAATTATACCTGAGTTGGCTCGTATATTTCCAAATCCTAGTAAGTATTTTCAATTATATTTAAGAAAAATCTCATTATCAAAAATTTTCAGACAAATAACAATATCTCAAACAACAATATTTGGCAAGATGGTGGCCCACCTCACTATGCGTGTGTGGTGAGGCAATATCTAAATAATGTATTTCCCTGAAGACGGAATCGAAGGCATGGTTTTATCTAACGGCTCCAGAAATCACCTGACATGAATTCGTTAGACTATTTCCTGTGGGGTCACTTAAAAAATGTCGTTAATAAAACAAAACCTGCCAATATTCAGGAATTGAAATTAGCACAGAGATAAGTAGAATTGAAAAGTCAGGGAGGTTGCTAGGTTATAAAATTCGCATGGCTTGTTATATTGAAGTAAATGGAGAACATTTGAGAATCTGCTGTAATCGCCTGTATGTTTTCTAAAATTCGTAATTTTTTACGTCACAAAAGTACTTCTAACATAACACAAACAATTAAAGATTTGTCTTCAGTTCTTGTAGGTATTCTGGGCCATAATTTAGATAAATATTTTACTGCACCAGTTTCATTGAACTTTTCACTAACTTACTGACACTATACCTTGTTACGAGATTTGTATTAGCACATAAATTATTGAAGAATATTAAAATTAAACGAGTTCATTCAATCGTAGCCATTTAAATGTACAATATTAGAGAGATAATAGAGGCGTTCCAAACATAAAACTCACTCTGTATAATATTTTCATGTACTGATAGAGCACTGACTAATATGATTATTGTTAGATATGAATCAATATAGTTTGTATTTCTTTTTCCTTCGGCAAATCGAAGAATATCATCATTTTTGTATAAGACTACTGTTTATATTCTAAAGTATTGAGTCAATAAAAATATCACCTCTCAGTTTATGATTTCAAAGATGTAACTAATATCCCTTTCAGATAAATGGTGTCTGCATTGAGTGATGCATTACTTATTAAGTTCACTGAGCTCTTTTGGCGCCTTCTTCTTGCTCCCATTAAAAGTTTGAGTGTAATTTATTTTTACTAACTTTGAAACGAGTTCAAGGTTAATACCTTCAAGCTATTCATTCTCTCTCGACTTTTGAAGTGAAATATTTGGAATTTCCAGAAATTCTGATAATTTCCAGTCAATTCATAATAATCATAGAAACAAACAATATTGTGGTTCGATGAATGTTTTTATTATTCAATATTTATAAATAACATACTGAGTTTTACATATTACTATAATTCAATTATTTTTGGATGTAGGATTAAACTCGGAGTTCATAAATTTAGCATAATAATACTAAGAGACATTTCAATACATAATAATCGAGCCAAGAGCACAGATCTAGAGAGAGTGGAGCTTTCAGAAACTATAAAGGTACGAGGGTTGTCTCAAAAGTTTCCTAGCTGAATTTGATCAAGATGTTAACATGTCAATATAAGTTGAGAAATATATTTGCGTATGCATTGAGAGATTCTCAACCAATTTCAAGACTTAGTTTTTGTTTGGAAAATCATATAAATGGAACGTGGTGAAGATTTCGTAAAAATGCAAGAAATTGAGTATCTAACTATCATTGAATATTTCTTTTTGAAAGGCAATACGTCTACGCAAATAAACTAGGAGCAAGATACCGTGTACTGTACACAGAGTGAACCATCATTTACGACCATGAAATTTTCAGTAGCTGAATTAAAACGTGACCGTATCCGTGCAAGAGGCCTTATTGATGCGGTTTGAGCAAAATCAGTGATATTCTTCCAACGATTTATAACTGTAGATGGAACTTATATTCATCTGGATTCACTACTAAACATTCAAGACAATGGATCGCAAAGGGTAAACCTGCTCCGAAAAAGGCAAATGTGAAAATGAAATTTCTGTTGAATGGTTTTCGCGATGGGATTTCATCGCATATGTTCAAAAAGGTGAATTGTTTGATGGAAGGTGAAGGGATACATTACTCAAAAGAGACCGCATTTTAAAAAGATAGTACTGTCTCATCAATACAACGCACTTTCTCACACTTTGGTGATGACACTGATGCACATAGAGAATACCCACCGTATTCACCATATTTGTGTCTCAGCTATTTTCTGATTTTGATTTCTAACCTCAAAATTCCACTTGCAGGATACAAAAATGTTACTTTCAATTATCGTATTCGGAATAAAGGAAAAATCGTTTCACATTTTACCCATAATTATGATATTTGTAAAGTTTCTTATATTCATAACAGTATTATCTAACATTTTAATTATTCCAAAACATACTTACTCATTTCCTTTGTATTATAATAGATGTTTTGATACGAACTAGAAGCTCACCCATTTATAATTTCCATTTTTATCCTTATTTCCTTGTACATTTCTCTATAACATTGAATTTATCTTGTTTTTCAACGGGTCGACGTCAATCTACGATGACATTAGAAAAACAATGTCACACACGGTGGATGAAATTCGCATTAATTTGGAGGCTTACTCTCGTCTAGAACAGAAACTTTTTCAATTCTCTTACTGATACAAAACTCATTCATCAATGTTTTTTTTGTGTATCTATTAGCGAATTATGTATTTTCCAAACACATTTGTTGGTATAAAATTTAAATAAAAATTCGATCATTTTTAAATCTTTTGAATCTGTCGAATTGGCGATATGCTTGTAGCAAAAAGGTTTATTGAACGCGGAAGATTCAACTAACAACATTAACCTTGAACTTATTTCAAAGAAACCGTAAAAATAAATTACAAGAAAAGTTAAAAAGGGGAAAGCTTGTGGGATGGTGGCGAATGCGGCGGGAAGACGAGGCAAGAACAGCTCACTGAACTCTATAAATGATGCATTATTCATTTGAAGTTCTCGAGCGCCAAAGAAGTTGCTTCTAAAAATAATAAAATGCTGATGAGCGGCAATCTGTTGAATGTGCCATTATTTACCGGCGGAGCAGTGGGGCTGGTATTCCGTAGTAGAGAAAGTATGAAAAGAAAAGAGAACAGAAATATTCTGGCAGTCTCGAGAGTGCTCAGATCGATTTTTAATTGCAGCCTTCGCCTTGACTTACTTTAGATTTTCATTAACACACTCAGTTGAAAAATAGGACGCGCCTCCCGGCCGACGTCGAGACGCGATAATTCACTATTTATTTACATGCGCTCCCAGAACGAAAAGAGACTAATTCCTTCAATATTCTTCATTCTTTTATTTTGTTGCAGTCAATAAGATGCCAGAATAATAAAACATGTTTCGCATTATGTCCAAGACTTATTTTTATTATAGTTTTTTATAAAACCGAATTTTTTAATTACTATGAGAATTCACGCTTCTGCAAAGTCCTATAAAAGTGAAGAAAATTATAGTTGTGGGATAAAATTAAATAGTATATTTTGTTTATAATACTTACATAGATTTTCGTCATATTCAATAATAAAGGTATGAAAAAAACCATCAGTGATTAGAACAATAACTTCTCTTCTAAGTAGAAAAAACTCCAATTCTATTCGTCTTATACCTCGTTATTAATCTTACATTATCTTGTATGACGAACTGGAACTTTGCTATGTTCAAAAAAGAGATCATTTAATCAACGAATATATCAATTTAAACGATTTTATATAACTAATTACAAATGTACGTAGTTAATAGAAATAACTTATTATTTGGTCTATCAACAAGGTGTCCTATTAACTGAATCAAAATTACACCTTATAAACTCCTTTTTTTACACCTAATCAACTGATTTAGTTAGTAAATTTACGTAACTTATGTAACGTTGCTAACAGAATATAAAACTAGACTATGGAATTGCAGAAGAAAAACTTGTTTTAGAGTTCATCCCATTCAGAATCTTAGCTGTCTACCCCAGTAGTTATTATTACTGTTTGAATATCTATATCCACCAAATTTCTTTCTCGAGTAAACCTCTCTTCAATTATCCCAAACATTTGCACTACACTTTTCCAATGCCTCTTTCCTTTCATCATCTTACCCGTATGTACCAATACACTTATTATAATATGTTTGGTAGTTAGCCTCAATGATTTTAATGGCTTCTAATTAGTAATAGTAGTAGCCTTACGACTTCATGATCATGTTTTCGGAATAATTCATCAATGATTGTACATTTTCATATTTGTTAAAGCAAGCAATTTGTAATAGTTCAGGTCTTGACAACTTAACATCGTTTGTTTTCTCACAAGTGATAATTTCATATATTTTTGACAAAGGCGCATTGGCCATTACTATTAACGAAGGTTCTTCTAAATTAGGAATCAACTGTGTCGCAATCCATTTTGCAAATGTTCCAGCGTTCATTTTACCATGGTAATCTAATGACGATGATTTAGATGAAAGCCCTAAACTGGAATTTTCTACGAATCCTTTTAGGGAATCTTCGTGAACAATAATAAAACGTTTACTATTGTAATTTCCTGGTTTATGTACACTTTTAACATTATTGTCTTGCCAAAAACTTAATTTGTTTCCTTTGGCATATATCCATGTTACATCTGCAAATATAACTTGCCTACTATTACAGTATCATGATTTTTTTAAGAAAAAACTCTCTTCGGCCAGCAATATTTACATGTTTTATTGAAGCCCTTTTGGTTTCTTCCTTTTTATATTCGACACTCAAATTTCTCGATAACACCAATAAAGAGATACTTCCAATAGAAACAATTTACTTATTCACCAGTTCGTCGTTCATAGTTTTGACACTAACATATTTCCCTGAAAAATAAGAAGTTTTTAACTGCCTAATATGTATTCTGATGCTTACATTAAATTAATAGTTTTCACATACCCCACTACTGATGAAAAATCATACTATTTATAAAAAACTACATGCACTACAATGTGTAATCCTAATTTTCCTTGAGTTTATTTAAAATGTAAGCTGATTTTAATCTAAAGGTGGAGAATATGGTATTGTATTATTGTTTCGCCTGTTTATTTACTTAATTTATTCATACATATTACCTATATAAGATATTCCGTATTGCCATTTTAGTTTCCTCTGGTACATCTTATGTTTATAGTTTTATTCAATGTGTCCGACTAAATGATGTTATTACTAGGGGTGGCCAAATAATCGATTAATGGAAAAATAATCCATTAATTGGGTGATCGATTAATCGATATATATTTTTAAAAATATATAATTGGTGATCGATTAATCGAAAATAATCAAATAATTGAAAAATATCGATTAATCGGAAAATATAAAAATATGGATTAATCGAAAAAATCGAATATTTGGAAATATTCGTTTAATCGAAAATAATCAATTTTTCGAAGATTGATTATTTTTCATAATTTTCACACTTTTGTACTTTTTTGTGGTCCTGTAACCTATAACTCAATACTCTGTTCTGTAGGTATACTGGATCCAAAACTTGACATCGTCAACTTATTTTTTTTTTCTTTGCAGAAACTCTCTCTGAGAAATGAATAATAAGAAATATTTATGTTGTTTAGCTTTATTTTGATGGGAATCAAATTACAATGTTATTTTTCCACTTTACTCCTGGCGTAATCAAGAAATATTTGTTTTGAGTTTTCGATCTCTTTGGCCCACATTGTATTGAATGGATCACAATTATTGATTATATTAATCAATTACATAAAATTAAGTGAGAGAACACTCCCTTTTAATTAATCGCTTTAACCAAATACAAGTACCTACATATTGATAATTAGGTATATAACATTTAAATTTATTTAGTTAACTAGGTACAAAAATCATTCTTAAAAAGCTCTTTACGAATGGCAGTTGCCTTAAAAAAATATCATTATTTTCTTTGATGCTAGATAGTGTCTAGTGCGTGTTTTTAAGTTTTTTATTTTATTGAAACCTTCGCGGCCTAGTGCCGCATAGATAGTTTAGCTGCTGCATTTTTTTTGGATCACAGGACAGAAAATATTAGATCATTTGCTTTAATAGACCCGTTGTGACTGACGCTTTAACACTTTTGGCAGTGTACATCATACAAGAGTTTTGATATTTCACAGAACGTTTGTTTTTTTAATTCCACCTATCCTATCACTGTGCTTTCCGATTGATTGTTGAAAGTGTGCAAAGAAAAAATCAAGGTAAGTTTCTAAGCATAACCAAATTACTAATTTGTTATTATGATTATGACTATTGCTAATTTTTATGATTGTAATTATTACTAATTCCATTGAAGAGGATCCAGATTTGTGTGCCAATTATTTTCTAGTTTTTGTTAGAGATGATCATTTATAAAGACAGTTTTACTTGAAATTTTTGTAAGTCACATATTTTTTTAACAAGTTAATTACAATTACTAAAATCTTTGATAAACAGAGTTCGGTCCCGGACTTTTGTTTATTTTTGCAGTCGGTAATAAAAATAATGTGATTGAGGTGCAGATGCAGCATTTTTTGTCTGAATTATGCTTTTTTAGGAATATGGAAGAAAATAGAGGAAGTATTTTGTTTGTTTGTAGTTTGTAGAAAATGTAAAAAAAAAATTAGTCATATGGTAACACTAACAATTTAAGGAATCACTTGAAAGCAAAGCATCCACTTCTTTACGCTGAGATGTAAAATATTCATCGAACAGATAAATCTGCGAGTACTGAAATAAGCGATGATGAATCAAGGTAAATATTATTTCATAGTACAAACTACTCATCTTATTATTGTATTAATGGTACAAGGATATAGTGCGTTTTTTTTGGAACGAAGTTTCTCATCGTTCGTTACGCTCTTGGCATTTACCGAATGCGAGCTATGCCAAAAAAGTGTCGGCCGACACCCGAAACCGACACTTTTGCAGTTAGTTGAACAATCAATTGGAAATTTTGCACCAATGGTCATTTCAGATTGATTTTGAGCAAAATCCCTCAGGGGAAGGAAAACAAAAATAAGGGATAATTTGGATTTTTTCGGCCAATAAATTATTTCTAACTGAGGTAAAATTGAAAAATAATTGTTGAGCATAAAAACCAAGAATACTCACATTAAAAAGAAGACGTTTGAACCATCTATGTAAAGAGAAGGCAAAATAATAATTCTGAGTATATATAACGAAATAGCTATATTATTTGGTATACGAGCTACTTTAACTAATTATGGATAATAAATCAGGTATAAACCGGTATAAAATAAAATCACTAATAAATAATTTTGTTTTCAGAATGTCGAGTTATGAAGAGGAAATGGAAGATCTTTTGTCGCCAAACAATATCGTGTCCCAAATTACTGATGTAGACAAAATCTCAGTAGTATCGACAGAATCGACTCCTTCTTCATCACAGATACCTCCATTAATACAAGTCCCTCCAACTTCCAAACAAGCATCCATAAAAAGCTTTACGATGACAAAAAAGTTACAAACCAAAACCGACATTGCTTTGGCTTTTTTCGTAGGTACAGAAATGATGCCTTATAGTATAGTAGAGAAAATGTTTTAAATGGAAGCTACAAATTACCCAGCAGAAACACATTGTCTCAAAAGTTGATTCTCAATTTATACAATAAAACACGCTGATTTATTGGAGCCATTTTAAAACAAGCCAAATTTATATCTTATACTGCTGGACTTCCATTGCAAACAGGTCCTATATCGCCCTTACATGCCATTTTGTAGACGAAAATTATCAGTTAGTAAGCGTTTGTTTGGGCTGTTATGAAATGGATGAAAATAATACTGCTGAAAACTTATGTAATAATATAAATCTTATTTTAAACGAGTGGAGTATTGAATAAAAAGCAAATACATCGTTTACCACATTAAAAGCTATTAAGGACATGGGAATAGCCCATATATGTTGTTTTGGACATGCAATTAATATTGCAGTAAATAAATGTTTTGAAAATGCAGTAATAAGCGAAACTATAGCTAAAATTGAAAAAATTCAGAATATTTTTGCACATAGTTGGAAAGCTGTTAGAGATTTAAAAATAATTCAGAATAATGGAAAATACAACACTAAGGATACAAAAATTCCTTAGTACAACTTTTCTACAACGCGATGGTGATCTCTTTTAATCGAGATAATTGTTCAACAAGAAGTAAATCTCTTGAATTTTTTAGAAACCAATAATAATGGTCATTACATACTAAACGCTGATATTAAACGCTGACGATTTGAAACTCCTGAATGATATCCTGAAATTACTAACTCCAATTCAAAACATTTCAGAAACTCTGTCTGGAGAAAATCATGTAAAGGGATCTACCATTCTACCTATTTCTTTGGAATTAGGTAAAACATTGGTAGAAAACTCATCAGTTATTGCAGACTGCCACCTTCATGGACCTACGTTTTAAAGGATCCTTTTTTAGTTCTGCAGAAAACCAGATAATTGAAGGTATAATATTACAACTTAGTAGCGAATTAGAAATAATTCCAGTTTCTGAGAATAGAGCTGCGTCATCAGGAAAAAAGAAAATCGGACTTTCATCAATTTTTAAATCCATGAAAACTGTTGAAGGTAGTAATGCTGTGAGTTTAAATGTGAAAATTAGAAATAAAATCGATGTTGAAGAAGATCCACTGGTATAGTGGAAATATAACGCACAAGTATTTCCTTCTCTTTCCCAATGTGCAAGAAAGTTTCTCTGTATTCAAGCTTCCAGTGTTTCATCTGAGCGAGTATTTAGCAAAGGGGCCAAATAGTAACTGACCTAAGACGTCACAGACTGGAAATCATATTGACCAGCTTGTTTTTAACTATGAATAAGACGTTTGTTAACATTCCTAAAAATTTATAATAAACATCTCTCAAGATAATAATTTGTTATTTTGCTTTTAGTTGCAAGCCTAAATCTAAAACTAGAGAGTTTATTTTGTAACAAGCCCATTAAGAGCTTGTGACAAATTATCACTTTTAATTAATAATATACAAAAGAGATTGTTATGTAAGGTGGAGCTTGTGGACAACATCCTGTGAGAATTTGGTTTTATAAAATACAATGTTTCTTGCCTATTTTCATTCTCAAAAATGTATAATGGTTTTGGTACAGTTTCATTGAATTTAAAAGAGAGTTTTGAAGTGGCTTTATTACAAAGTAAAAGACTGAAATAGTTATTTGTATGCTTAGGCCGTGAAATACCTTTTTAATGTACCGAAAGAACAGTTATCGCCGAGACTGCTTGCCTCGGCCGCAGCTATGGCATACACACTATTTTTCGTACAATCGTTGAAATAATCAAATAAATTAAAATCAAATAAATAAAATTAAAAAATTTATTTTCTGAATAATTGAATATCAGAATCTTACTTCCAAATAGCTTCTGTAGGTTCATTATTTGGTTTGTTTTTATTGGGAATCAAACCATAATAACTTCTGTATGTTCCTAGTGGTATACTCGCCCTTTATCTTGTTTTTTGTAGGATTCAAACCACAATCATTCTTTTGAAGCTTTATTTCTGATTTTCGAAAATTGATTATTTTCGATAAATCTATTATTTTTGATTATTTTCGATTAATCGAATAATCGATTATATTTTTTGATAATTGCCCAGCCCTAATTTTTATTGTAAACCTATAAATTTTTTTCTCAGTCTACAATTTCTTTTATTTATTACTGACTGACAGGCTGTCGCCCTTACTGCACTTGTTGCATCCCAATCACGTGATTCCGTGACCATCGTAGCAGACAACAACGACATCCTTGTGTTGTTCACGGTATTAGGGAGGAAAAAATCGAATATTTTCTTTTTAAAACGTTCAAAAGGGCGTACATCTGACCAGTTATATGGCCGTTCAGCCTCTATTTATAGAGATTTCATAACGGAAAGTTTTTTCCAGGCTTTTTCAGGATATGACACAACATCAGCTGCCTATAATATGGGCAAACTATAATTCATAAAAATTCTGGAAAAACATCCTGAGTGAGCTGATAGTACATCTTTATTCCTGAATAAGAAAGTAAATCCACCTTTGCTCAGTTTTCTTGAAGAACGTTTTTTTTTTCGTTGCTTTATACGGTGGCACCAAGAACGATTCTTTAGACACTATGAGACACTAACGATTTTTCAAGACAGTTTGAAAAGATTCATTCAGTTTATTATCGCTTCCTCCAACACAGGATGCAGCTCATTTTCACAGTTTCTGAGTGTATCACCAAGTCCAATCATGGCTTGGAAAATACTATAATCCTGAAGATTGGGACTGGAAAAAGTCTGGAAACATTTGGATGCTAATCCAAATTTCGAAGCCTCCAGCACCCCCTGTCTTATGAAATTAATTTTCTGCAAATGTAAAGGAAATTGTGGAAGCATTGTTCTAGAGAAACCTGTACCAACATTATAGAAATAAAAAAATTGGTGGAAGAAAATAAATTTGAAGAAGTACGAGTTGTACAAAATTATAATTGATGATGAAGTCAAACTCATTCTTTGAATATTGTGCATAAAGTTTTCTAGTTCTTTCCAGTAGAGAATATTTTTCTTATTAACACTTATCAGTGTAGCAACTATTCTGGCAATCATTGTTTCAAAAAATTTTCAATGCTTCTGTCGAAATTGATATCAAAAAGTTTTTACAGAGCTTTATCTCATTGTAGGATTTCGTGAGGCATTCTTACTTGTTAGCCAAACTGACAATTGACATAAGTGGTATTGCATTGAAGATGCCAAAAATCTGCATAGTGCTGTCTCATACAAAATACTATAATAACTTCTTCTTTTCTATAGCAAATAATTGAAAGATATATTCACATTTAAGGTGACTTTTCAAATATCTTTTATTAAACATTGTAGATATTTTTGTACAGGCTCTAGACATCTCCATAAATAAAAATAATTCTCATTTTTTTTCTTGAATATTTCATTCTCAAAACTAATATATAGAAATGTATATTACTAGCTATTTATTCGTCATAACTTGTACGACAAAACAAATATTAATCTTAGTAGGTAACATCAGAATTGTGAATTTTTGAGCAATTGACTTGATTCGATGAAAATCTTTCCAAATCAAAAAAAGTGTACTTTTCCATGTTATTCTTCAGATCATGTGTGATTTTTAATTATGACACCCTGTAAATAATCATCCGCATCCAATTTTCTCGTAAACCCATTCCAAAAAGGAGCAGGATACTCAAGGAGATATTTAGTGCAGAGGAACTGACTAGATAGTTTAAACATTCTCTACATACTCCCTCAATTCCCACAATCCCCGGACACACCACCGTTCCGGGCTTATACAGTATCCTAGAGCTATAAGCGTAAAGGGACCGATGAACGTCAAGACGAAACGTATGGAACATTGGCGTACTTTATTGCTATATTAAAACATATTCAGGATAATTAATAGTACATATAAATCATCCTTAAATTAAATTAACAATATCCTCTACTAATAAAATTCATAAAGATACATTGTTGAGATAAAATGGGATATTTCGAGGAAAATGAGTTAGTAGAGAGAACTGATAAAAGGCTCCAATAGTTTGAAATCAGTAATATTGAATAAAAATATTGATAAGAAAAGGAATGAGTGGTAATTAATCATTCAATTAACAAGTTCATTAAACACAACAAAAAATTTCACATACTGTTTCAATACCTTGATAATGTGCCGAAAAGAAATCACGAATGTTATAATGATTGCTGAGAAACTGTTCCATTGAAATCACACAATATCTCAGCTTATGATGCAGCGAAACGTTCATAACAAATGGAATCTTTTCATACATACAAGTTGTTGTTGGGTAAGTGAAATTTTCATGACACCTCAACTAGTTTTGTTGTACTACTATAACAGATTGATTAATCTGGTGAACTCTTTAGAGAGTTCGTTTGAATTACTCGATATCTAGAATAAGTATTGAAATAGTTAGGTTAGGTTTTATCATGTAATTGTCTATTCTTGTTTTCATTTTTGAATACAAACAAAAATTTAAAATAAATTTCCCCATGTAATTATGTGAAGGTGAATTATAATATTTTAAATACATTCAGAATCTTATTCGGATTTGTACCCACTAACTTTTATTTCATAATGGATTCCTACAGGTGACGGTTTTCTCTCCAACTGATTGTATCCTGCTACGCGTCGTCTTTGCATCTGATTTACATCGTATGTTCTTCGAGAGTGTTTGGGTCCATCGCCTCATTTACATCGCTCCTAAGAAACATCTGTTCTTCGGGAATGCTGCGTCTTCAAATTTTTTTGTTTTTTTTTATAATGAAAATTGTATATTTTTTTTCACGATGCTTTTGATATGAATCGACTCGTTATAAACTTCATGCAAACTTAACATTTTTGAGTATAATTTCATTTTATTTGAAGCTTCTTTAATTTATAGATTTCTCGTTTATCTCACGAAGCTCTTCTATTCTTCACAGCATATTTCACTCATCCTCTTCCAATTATACTTCAAAACAGATGTGATAAATGCTTCTGTTTCATCTATTTGATGATATTAAATGGCATTAGATATTTCTTATATTTTTAGACGTATTCTAATTTTTTCTTTCTTGTTGTATGAATTCTGGATCAATCCTGGAATTTGTTCTATTCAAATATTCAAAGGCAAAATTGCGTGAGGTAGTTCAGAAGAAACATACTTTGAGCAGTAGTGCGTAAAAAAATTATTATTAAGGACTCCGTAGCGTAGTGGCTAGAATACAAGGCTCACATTCGGGAGGTCCCAGGTTGAAGTCACGCTCATTCCAAGGGTAGAATACAAGGCTCACATTCGAGAGGTCCCAGGCTCAAGTCACGCTCATTCCAAGGCTAGAATACAAGGCTCACATTCGGGAGGTCCCAAGTTCAAGTCACGCTCATTCCAATTTTTCTTTTTTACGTATGTAGTGATAATTATTATTATTAGTACATGCCGAAGAGAGCAATTAAACAATTTAGTAACTGCACGAGGTGCACCTTTAATATTGGTATTGTTACTAATTGAAATCGTCTGTTGTTTTGTTTATTTTTTATAATGTTAATTAAAATGTTCAAAATATTGATTATTATAAAATATATTCTATAAGAAATCAATAAAAGCGTTATAGTTTCTTCTAATGAAAAATTAAACTTATTTTACGCTCTAGTGCGTGAAGAAAATTACCATTAAACTTCAGTGTTTTGATAAAATTTGTACTAGTAGAGAAAATGTTTTATGCAAATCGTGTGTAAAGGCCTCCTTTCGACTGATGTAATTGTAGCATTCGCTTGCGGCACATGCCGCTTCGTCAAAAAAAGGCTACTTTACACACTCGTTACATATATAACTATTTTGCTACTTTCCCTGACGTCCACATTTTTGGAATATTTTCTCGCTTTTGTATACTAGTATGTATAAACGTTTATAATATCAGTAGAAGCGCATGAAGAAATCGCTAAAAGTTTGCTATTTCAATAACTCACATTAAATTTCTACACTTGATATTCCATTCTTTAATTATATCATAAGTAAGGACATTAATCTACCCCTGATCCAAATTTTTTGCAGTAAACTCTTTATATGTTAAATTCTCAATTACATATAATTAATTGTACTTTTGTATAAACTTTCTCAAACTTTTCAAACTTCACTTTTTTGGCCAGCTTCTGTTTATTGTGCGAGAACACTGTCAAACGCCTTCTCTACATGAAAAATCAAGTAAAAAAGTCGTCGTGAGAGACGTTAGCGCATTTTTCACCGTTATCAATTAGTGAATATTAACAAAAATCTCAATTAATAAAAGGAATTTCCCGTCTTTCGATGTCTTATGATGTGAGGAGACAGATGGACGGACAAAACGATAGAAATGCTGCATTTGTTTTGTGGAAGATGCGCAAAAAATAACAAATATATTGTTATAGGTGTTTGTTGCATTTTGTTAATTAACTGTCTTACTATATAGATATAATCTTTAACTTCTCAGCCATTACAGAAAGCAATCTAATTTACCTAATTATATTCCATTGTAGTTTGTTATTTTTCAATTAAATATGTGAATTAATTAAAGAATAAACGGAAGATCTATGACACAACAGTATTAGGATGTGGACTATATAATTAAATATTTACACAATATCAAGTAGATACCCATGAGATATTTGAAGAAATAACTGATGATAATAACAAACTTCAGCTTAGAATCTTGTTATAACATAGCAAAACGAGCTATAAAATATCCTAAGTGAATCAATGCATTCGACAAGTGGTTTTAATTAAACGAAAATACTACAATAAATTTACTAGAAAAAGGTAATAAATAAGCAGATTTATTATCAAAAGAAAGATAAAAAGAAAATCACCGACAGACAGTACTGTCTGAAGGAAAAACTCTTGATTAATTAACAAGTTTGTTTATCAT